>NW_008751893.1:64593-111640 GCF_000715545.1 Opisthorchis viverrini | reverse complement strand
TACGAACTGCACGACTGTCCTTGTAGAATCTATGAGACATTGGCGAAACTTATTGCAGATTACTGTCTCTTTTCACATTGGTCCTCTACAGCACTCCAGTGCATGTTGCTTTACTTCACTTCAATACCTCTATGTTTGGTTTGCTAATGGAACACGTGAAAGAGGCTGATTTGAATGCTGCAAACAACATGGGTTTCCCGTTAATATGGCTGGCGTTGGTTGCTGACTTTGGATTCGATCAGAGGACGTTACTCGATGCAATTGGATTTTCACGTAAGTTTCCATCGTTCCCTTGTTGCTTTGTTAAACGACATATTGAATAGACTTTTGAAGATTTTAAAATTAGAGGAATAGGAGCAGAATGAGAATGGATCTCCTTGTTGTACATTTTGATAAGTTTGAATGAGAAGCGATATAAAATTCCGGATGTACTGCTTTTATAGCTTTCTTGCGACAGGTTAGGTACCCCTTACCCCTGGCACACAGTAGGAACTCGACTGGTATGTGGATGATGAATGAATGGGCAGGTTCGTCTGTCAAGCGACTGGTGGACCTAAGTCCTATAGAATCGGACCATACTGTCGCTTCCATTCATTGCTCCTCGTTACTATGAATTGGTAGCTGGAGAGCCACATAATGGTCCAAAATTTGTATCCACTTGTATTAGGATTAAAAGCGATAATCCTGCAGCTCTGCCTAGCTGCCATGCGACCTGAAGGAAGCACGAGGTCAGGGATACTGCCGAGTTACGCAAGCCCCGACGAGGTCGAGATGCAAAGGTTGGTTTCGAACCACGAACCTTCTAGTCAGCCATTTTGCTATCGAGCTGAATGTTAGGAGTGCCGGCAATCAGCTATTTGTAACAAATCCAGTGATACCCGCGGTCTTCAGCGTATACCTACCGTACCGATCGAACTTGTTCCCGGTTTCAAAGAAATCTATATCACAAAAAAACGACAACAACAAAAATCTAAATGTGCAAAGATATGGTTTTCTACTCTTCTCACGCCGCTGTCTCAGGGGATACCTGCACAATGTTGTAACATCAAACCTTCAGAATGTTTTAGAGGAACGTCACAAGAACGTGATTTCGACCGATTCCATTGCAGCCGGATAAGAAATTTTAACAAGACCACTGGGTACTTAAAACGTTTCACTAAATAGATGATATCTTTTCGTTTCGGAGCAGGTTGCTGTAAATGCCTGGAACCGAAATCGATAGCAGTGCTCGTAACAGGAAGGAGCACATTGCTGTTGCGTTCTTAACTGTGAAGTAGGTCTGTGGACGTTGTTAAGCTGAAAATTCGTCGGAAAAACTACACAGGCATTAGTTTGCGCAGATTTGATTCGAGGTCAGACCCTCTAGTCGGTTGTTGCACACAATTAACATGATCACCATCTTTCATCAGCCTCCCGTGGTGCATAGCTTTGCGTGATCAATGCCAGCTACATTCCGATACTTGTGTACATGGACACACCGGCACTCACCTAATCACAAGCTTCAGTGCCAAAATATTATCGCAGTATATTCAGGGCATATCACACACGGAATGTACAACTTGAAATTCCATACCTGTATGGAAATGATAGCTATATCGCAGTGCTTTATCGCGAGCTATCGGTGTAGACTTAATGTGTTATTTTCATAAAGGAAACTACTCACGAGGTTGCTGAAAACTCTTCGAAAAACTTGAAAAGCTTTCAGACAATTAGTAAGCGAATCTACGGCGCATGCGCGTAGGAGGTTCAATGCGTGACGGACGCGTAGGCAGTAAAATAGCTGCCATAATGCTGGAAGGAGGTCCTCTGTTCATGGCAGCTGAGGTTGGTAGTGATACCAAGGCTGGGCGTTTTGCAACGAGGATGATGCTGACTCGTCGTTATTTGGTAGGCGGTCATCTCTTGGTCCCTTGGTGCGAATTAGAGTTGGAAAAATCCTAGGCGCTCGTTGTATGCAATGTTTTGAAGCCGTCGGACTATCCACTTGATGCCGCATTATCCAAGTTCCAGCATCTGATTACGTTTGACTCTTGGACCGCATGTTTGAACGGCATATTCAGCTTACTGCCTGGCGTAAACTGACGCAGTCCATGAGGTCGAGCAAGGCCCATTTGAAGGCAGTGTCACCGGAGAGACTTTCGATGAGGGATGGGATGTTAAATTCCACAATGGTTAGAATAGGGAGTGACTGAGACGGACCTCTTCTCAAGCAGTGGTGAGGTTGCTCTTGTCTAAGCTGTAGAGATCATTGAGGGGGTGGTGGATAAATTTTAGTATCGAGTAAAGCGCTGCAGACCGGCACTTCTTCAATCAAAAGAATTCGGATGGCAATGAGATCGCATGCAAGGGCCACTCCATGTTTATAACCTGATTATCGGTAAACCTGGATGGGACGGCTCGGCGTCATGAATACCCGGTTTGAGCCAGCTTTCCTCTATTGTAATGGGTTTCGCGGGGTTTGTTGGTGGTGTTGGAGTTATTGAGTATCATTGCTGTAGGGTCCTTGAGCGTTGGTGTAACAACAACTGAAGGATCTTATGGTGCAGATTTCCTTTGGGATCGGATGTTTTGAACATTGAGGTTGAAAAGTGTCGACTGAGCTAGCTGTGTTGTTTTTGCTTTCATGGGTTCAGCGTCGGTTTTCTCGGCTTTTTGATTAAACCTATCACAAGGTACGTGAGTATTAGGTGCTTGTTGTTATCGAGGCTAGAAGTTTTGTCGATGAGGCTGGAGGCCCAGCTTGAACCATGGACCACTGAATTTCGCGCTTCATCTTGTTCTCAATGGATCCAGTCCGACGTCAGATTGCCGTCATTTGTAATGGAACCAACCTAGAACCTGTAGATCTTTATTCTGGGCGAAAAATTGTGAGTAAACATGGACAGTATCTGATGGCTCCGTCCCCTCAAGATAGCTTTTCAGCTTTGAAATAAAGATTTTTCCAATCGACCTAGAGGTTATCACTGAATCGATCTCTCCCCGTTGTCCCTGGAAAGTGGACGACTACCAAATAACTTTCCCAAATGTTACTGGGTTTTTTTGGGAGTCGTCGCTAGAGAAGCCAGAAAACACTGTAACAGGCGATAGTATGTTACTCACTCACCTCGCCAAGGTTTATAGATCCGAACCTCCTTGTGTCAGGTACACACACTCACCTGCTTGACTTCAAGAAAAACACTAATAGGGAACCTCTTATGATTCATCTGCTTGGCTTTTGATAATGGAAATTTACATCTGTCTGGTCGTTATATTGAAGTATAGTCATTAGGAAGAAAATGCGAAAATTATAGGCTGTTTGGCTGCATCGGCCCCTCAGTAGATAGCTGCAATGCTACCAGAAGGAACAAGGGAGGCCGAAATAATGCAACGATCCACAAGCCTAGACAGAAGCGGTAGGGATGCTGAGGTTAGGTTCAAACCACGGAAATTCCGGTCGGTCTTTTTGCGCCTTAACCACTTAGCTATCTCGAGCTCATGAGGAGGCAATAAATCTGGGAACAAATTGTATCTAACTTGTTAGAACGTTAACCTAAAACGTCATTTCGAATACACTGCGGATCGCAATTCATCGGTTGACGTGACACCATAATGCAGTGCGAATTACTTGGTATACGACAATGTTTTCGCGAGTTTTACCTATAGGTAAACTATAGTGTATGTCACTTCCTATTTTTCAGCTTCCAGATTCTAGTCTTCTCGAAAATATCACGCCCCAATCAAAATCAGTCGCAAAAACCTAGATTTTAAAGTTATTTTATCTACCTATGCTCTTCTTCAGGTTCTTGTTCTAGCCCACAATCATGTTCGTTTTCCAAAACTCTTGTGCTTGCGGGAGCAGACGTCAACTATCGGTTTGCCAAAAGCGTGAAAGAATCTTCGAATCGAGTTGATGCGATGCCTGATACGAATCTACCAGAAGCCGGTGACACTTTATTGATCGCCTGTGCGCGCTGTGGTCTTGATGCAGCCGCTTTATTTCTTTTGCAACAACCTGCCTGTTTAGTAAATGCTGAATCGGCGACGGTTCCCGGTGAGACAGTGTTTCACGTAGCCATCGAGTCCAAACTGACCTCTCTCTGCCATAGTCTAGCAACTTCATATCAAGCTGACCCCAATCGGCTGCGGATGAAGGAAGTTCGGTGCAAATCGTTCCCCACCAAAGTACGTCGAACTTGTTGGCGAGAATGTTGCCGCCTCGAAATGGCTTTTTTTCCGGTTCTTATTTCCACTATTACTAATAGGCTCGTCCCTTTCGAAGAAGGAGTCGCCGTCGTTAGCACTGCTACTGAACCTCATCTTGCCAACCGCCCATGTTGAGGACGTGTGCTCAGTGACGCCTTTTGGTCGCTTTATAAGCAACGGATTGTAATTACGATTGTTTACTTAGCGCTGTAACACGGGAGTCCAGTTGTCATGACTAAACTCAATTAAGCTACTCAGCTTTCTGTAGTCCTTCGCGTTAATTTAATTGGTCAAAATAGATTTCCCCTTAATATATTTTGTCGAAATGCCTGCTCCGTGTAACGTTGGAAGAGCCCAAAGGTTCACTCGTATGAACTTCAAACGAAGGTTCAGCTGCTGTGCTTCGTTGTACAGCAAATACACTTTCAGTAACCCTACTTTTAGCGATGCCTTGCATACTGACCAAAACATGGCACTATGGCGTGATAGTTGGGCTTCATTATTGCGGCGCTCCTGCAAAATCCACTGAATTGAAGTTCTTCCAGCGATGTTTAAGCATATGAGGTCGGTCATCTGAGTACACTCAGGTGAAAATCAGCACATTTGTGCTATGACTAATGGTAATACAAGATGGTCTGAAGCTAAAGTTGACAGGAGTATGATGGCACAAGGTGTTTCCTGCAAGTGACCAGTGTGTTCATATTTATAGCAGCAGCGATGCTGCTTTTTTGAGGGCGGCGGAGTTAGAAAAGATCTATCCTTAGGGGGCGCTCACTCTTATTGCTCGACACTTGACCTTAGCCGCCGGCAAATTATCCTGTATGGTCAGGTTACAAGTGAAACTTAGTCAAGAGTCCGGTGCGGCTCCAAACTCATTTGTTTTGCACTGTAACTCCAGAAGAGAGACGCTTATGCCTTCCTCCGTCCTTGGAATTGACCAGTATGTCGGGTCATTAGCTCCAGGTAAATCCTGTTTGCTGCGTGGTGGGTCAAGCGTTTGTGACAAAAGCTGTGGTCAGGGTCTCGAGACAGAACTATACACTCCCTCACCACCGTTTGAGTATGACTTTTTATTTAGAGGCTTAAGGTGACCTGTGTATATTAACCTACGTCCTTGGTCTGGGCAACCGGGATCTTCCATTTGATGAAGCTACCACATATAGCGTCCAGTTTCAGTACCCTTGTCAAACTAGACAGCAGACATCTCGTGATGGGACTTTGCTTGTCTTCTTGAAACACGCATACAAGATGCCATTTCGGTGGTGCCCCTCAAACCTTATAGCATGGTTCTTTGTGTCCCTAGGATGGGAGTTGCGTTCAGATCCGTGGTCGAAAGTGCCTCGTTGAATTGGATTTCAATAACCAGTTATCCTTTGTGTTAGTTCGAGAAAGACGAATGCAGACGGTTTTTGTTTGTCCTTTCAGCATACGTCCTGATAGGTTTGCAGTTCTGCAACTAAGATCTATTATAACTGATTCGACAAGTAAAATCTGCGGATATTATCATTCTAACGAGTGATATGAACATCCATTTTCGACTACCAAGACCGCAGGAATCATGTATGGGTGAAGGATTCAGATAAATGTTTTCACCGTAAGTATACGCTGTGGTTCTTCAAGTTGAACCATGTCGACTTCATGAAGTTTATGTATGTTTAGTCCGTCAGCGCTTTTTAACATGCTCAAAACATGTTCAAACGGCAGCGTACTAGCCATGTCTTACCATCAGATCGTCCCTAAACAGTTGTATTACTTTTGGCGTTGGTTCATCCTTGAGAACAGACCCAATAATGTGTGGACCAACCATGCCCCTTCCACGAGGGGCAAACATTCTGACTTTCGAAGGTCTGTATGATTACTAGCCGTTCAACGCTTCCGTTTACCAAAGTGCTGATATTTCTGGTTTCTCATTGGATTTAATCTGGTTGCTGAAATAGCCGTCTTTGCCATGTCGATTAACCCATAGTAAAAAATATGGTCCCCGTGAGGTGGGAATTGACGAACTTAGCATTTCAGTCCACGTTGGCTGAAGCCCACTGGACTTGTGATCGAAAAGTTAGCTTACGAGAATAACTTCCCGTTCTTTCTTGAGCTTAGTAATCAAGACGTTCTATTACTGTTCGACTGCATTTCAGCCTTCCTGTCCACAGCAACCCAGCCCACCTCCTCCGTTTGCGGAGACGAAAAAGCTAGAACCATTTGATCTTTTCCCTGATGATGAAGAGTTCCTTCAACATCCAACACGACCGGTCAACGAAGATCAGTTTGTCACACCGTTTGATGCGGAATCTTTGTCTGAACGCCTAGATCCTGACGGTGAGGGTCAGAATCTGAGTGTTTCTGAGGTCAGTTTAGAAAAAGCTACTCCTGTCCAGCAAGCGGAAGCACCCTGTCGACAGACGGAAAAGCGAACGCCTTTGCATCTAGCCATGGCCCGTGGAATGACCCAACTTATTGAACTCTACCTCGATCAAAAGGGTTAGTTCTTTCAACGATTGTGGGTCATTTGGCCTAGTTTTGGGATTGGGTTTTCAATCTTGGTATCTTTGAAAATACTACACGGCATGAATATAAATGTTCGTGTTGTATGGCTGTTTGTTAAACCAGTTATTCCAGCGAAAGCGTTCTTAATTTCGAGTAATTGAAGTTGCGCACCCCCAGTTACATTCGGATGCGAAGCATCCTTGTAATTTCCTTTTTACAACCTTCTTTTTTGTCTATGTGTGTGTGGTTCCACGATTTCTACGAAACTCCTGTGAAGTAAGCTGCCCAATTATTAAACTCCTATATGCCCAACGGCTGTACACGAAGGAATGAAAGGCAGTTGTTGTGAGGTGTATTTCAAGGGAGAAGGAACACTGGTCTACAAAAAAGAGGACACTAAAACGATTGGTGGATCTACACAATCCACTGATGTGTCCTTTTTGGTCCGTTAGTAAAACACGAAGCCGTTGGAGCTGGTCGAGTAAGTATCAGCGGTCATCACTGTCTTGGTGAAGCTACGCCTTCCAGTTGCATTTTCAAAGTGCAACATTTTTTGAATGCAGGATTTTCGACTGAAAATCACCATTATAAACAAATAAGGACACTGGTGTGTTACTGCCGTACGAACACATCAACTTTTTTGAGTAAAGTCATATAGTTTAAAGAAGAAAAATGGGACTGGAAGGCGGACTTTAGGCTAACCTATCACAAACATCCGAGATGTCTATGCTTCGATCAGATAATCTGAATAGAAACTGACAGCATAAGCTCTATTGACGTTGAGTGGCCTTCACATCATCCACGCACCCCATCCGGAAGGCTAACCAAATCAATAACACAAATTTTCCGTAACACCCCTCATTCATTTATACCTTGTCAAAAATCTGAGATGGCTCAAGTGGTTAGAGCGCGAATTTACGCACCGGAATATCCGTGGTTCGACCTGACCTCTGCCCCTCGACTCCCGCTGTCTAGGGTTGGGCAACCTGGCAGTATCCCAGCCCTCGTGCTTTCCTCGTGTGACGTGGCAACTAGGCACCGAAAGGGTGTTACAGCTGAACAGTTAGTTTAGATATGAGCTACTATCCATGGGTTCCTCAAGTCCTCATAATCCGTTTTTATGGATTTCTACTTCCTCCTTCTTTAGCCGCCTTCTATAGTTTTTCATGATATGATCGAATTCGTGAACACAGCTTCCTTTTTCTGAATAGTTCTTCTGGTCAATACACCACAATTTTATATGACATGCACGGGTTTGAAAAAGAGAGGGGTGGCTGAACAGAGTGGTTCACGGAGTCAAATGAATTATGCCATAGTGAAATAGGATTGTGTGGGGGAATCTCTCGTAAGCCAACTCAAATTCAAAGGTCATGCACGTTTCTTCTCAGCGCTGAGTTTTAGCTCACACACCCGCATTCCAATCGCTTCTGCAATCGATTATGATCTGAATCGCAACGGTCTTGTTAATTTCAGAGGCAGTTGTTGTAGGACTTATAAGGTACGCTCTTTGTTTATGACATGATCGGTTCCAGCTGTATGTGGCGCAACTGCGCTTGAGATAGATTTCTCCCGACCGCCAGCCAGGGGCGCCAGATTGTGTTATCGTTTCGTCTCTCAAATACCTTGTACGACCAACATACCATGACCAACACGAGCATACGGACGGGATATGATAAGAAGGGAGCTGAGAGATCTTGAAACAAAACAGTATCCACAGTATCACGACGGCTTATAAGCACTTAGGGCTCATCTGTACTAGCACTTCTGAGTTCATTCGACTGTTTGGCCTCCCAAGATTGGTCAGACCTATACTTGTCATGTTCAATTCTTCTTATCATGCGTTGACCGAGTAGCTAACTGGCCTGCTAGATCCAACTAGAGGTGAAATATGAACGCCATATTTGAATAGTAACTTCCAGTTCGTTAAGGTTGGCAATCATCGCATGTTCTTTCTGAACTTTTTGTCGTTGTTGACCAGGTACTAACCCAAAACGATAAACTCTTGTGCATCTATTGAGCACAGCAGCAAATCTATTGGTATTTGCATCCTGGACACTACTCTGCACATCAATTTTAGGTTGAGGTCTAGTTCATCAATACAAACAAAGTTACTTTGAATCCCCTTATGGCTGATTTATTCATGAGTAAGTCTGAAATTCAACAGCTAGTCGCACAGTTTGGGTAGTTTACACTGTACGAGTGCTATGTAGACGGTATATTCGTATTTACCACCGAGAATGCCAATCCACCTGATCTATTAAACTGTTCCAATCCAGATCGCACTGACATCCAGTTTATTCTTGACTCTGAGTACAACGGGAACATACTAGTCAGATTAAAATGGAGGGCAGGTCGTCCCCTCAGACCTAATTATTGTACCTCTATCCGTTTGGAAATATATCTAACTACTGGCAGTTTAGGTGAGTTTATTGGCTGTTGATCAGGTGGCACGTTGTTTATTCACCGAACTTGGCAGCTGATTTGCATACGTGCAGTCTAACGCGCGGAGATGTCGTTAGTACGTAGTTGGATGTGTCCCCCGCCGCGTCCTGGCATAGTGATGAAATGTTTGCTAATTTCGGCGGAAGAGTTAACTGCCAGCTGATCAACATCTAATTTAGATCGCTTTGCTTGCTACTTTGCATTCAGCTTTGTTGTTTGAACAGTAGGAAAGCTGCCATTTTAGTCCATTTACTGGGCACTGAACACCACACGATAGCCTGGAATCAATACTTTGTTTGACTCAGAATGTTTTGCCTAATATATATATATATATATATATATATATATATATATGCGTGGTGTCATGGTCTGGAGAAGTCACGTAGCGCGAACATTCCCCGAAATTCGGCTGCTAGTGTTTGAAGCTGGTTCCGCTTAACAACATTTCGACACCCTCCCCCACTAGCTGACTGTCGTTTCTCTGTTTTGCAGCTAACTGTGAACCGGATTGGCTGCTGCAGGACGAGACGGGGGATTCAGTTTTCAGCTTGGCCCTATGGACTGCACAATTCGATCTAGCTAGCCGTATTCTTATTGCTGCCTCCCGCCAATATCAACAGCATGCTGTCCAACCATTGCCTAACGGATCAACGAACAACACGGTGATGCAGTTCGACTGCGGAACGGGTCTGTCGCTGCTACAGCGGGCCGTGGAGCGAGATCAGCTTGAAGCAGTTCGCTTTCTTCTTCGTCATCGTGTTGATGCGAACATCAGGTTGGTACAAGATACATAATATATTTCCTGAGTTGCGGTTATGGGAACCAGCGCCGTTTCATATCGGCCTCGCCGTTTTGGGGGTTGAGTCGGAAACCAAGCCGTAAAAACCTTGTGCTGTGCCGCTGTAATTGTCAGTTTTGGTTCTCCTCTGTCTGTAACCTGTAGGCATTGGTCTATCTATTGCGGGTCGAGGGCGTGAAATATCGGATAAGACTGGCTAATCTATTTTGTCCCGATTACTTATTTGACCCAATTTTTCTCAATAATAACACCTTTGATAATCGAAAGAATTTAGTGGTGCTAGACGGTAGTCATGCAGTGGGACTACACAAGAATTCTCAGTAGGTGTAGTAGCCTGAGCGTCAGAGAGTTTGCACGTGTTCGTCAATCCATCACCGAACTGGTGTGTGACGGCCCTTAGTATTAGCACAATGGAAGTAAATTTTCGACATGTCCCTGATGGACTAAAATAGACAGGCAATGAAGTTCGGAGTGCCAGTCCAAACTTTTGAGCCCCATTCAGGCATCCCAGGGTCCAAGCGATGTTAGCAGAGTATTTCATCAGAATTTTTCCGCCAGAGGTATGATTACATGGGTGGACAATGAGATTAAGTGAGCTGCGAAAATATGAATGTAGATTAGGGTGGTTTTTTTCACGAGGATATGCACAACAAAATGCAATATTTTGGTATAAAAAGTTTTGCAGCTAAGAGCATTGTGCGGCCAAGGAGCCCCTATTGGCTGATTGGATGTGCGTCTCTAATCTTCTAAATATCAGAGAACTGTTTGTGGGCTAGCTGACATGTAACTCAGTTGTCTGGTTGCCCGTTGCAGGGCGGACCGGTTTGGACGCATGTGCACAATACACCCATGTCCTCACCTACGTGTTTTCTATATTTAATTTGAACATACAACCGGTGGTCGTTGAGTAAGAGGATTGTCGTACGAGTATTTCAGGTACCGTCAGCTGCCTCTGTGAGCAGATTCTACCTTGCTTGTGTGACTGTCTGTGTATGTCTGGTTGATTTTGATCAACTCAACGGTAGCTGCGGCAGCGCCCATAGATCAACTGACTGCTTTCACCTTCCTGCATATGGTGATTTGCGATGATTTTCTTCCTGGAAATGATCACGAAATCGCATGCGTCTAAACTCTATGTATTTTCAGTATCATTTGCTTGTGTTCTGTGGAGCAATCTGAACTCTTCTGTATTTGCGTTCTCACTACCCGTAAGTACTGTTACTTCTCATTCCCCTTTTACCCTCGGTTTTTGATGACCTAGGTAATACCGACGAGGAAATTGTTGGGCTCGAAATCCTAGCGCATCCGAACTAATTGCCGTAGGTCGAACAGTAACATGTTACTGGCAGTAACTCGTTAAGAAATGAGAGCGTTGTCGTAGTGTCAGCGTGATTACCTAGTTATTTTCGAAACCAACAGCCGCGAGTGCAGTACATCAGGCATCAGTTGTAGCTCCGTTTCAGGTCTATGCATATCTCAGAACAGGCTAAAGTATTGTCTTGAAATAAATATACACTGACACCTTTATAACTATTTCGTTTAGGGTATTTCTGTGCCTACTGATTCACTGGTCAATTACCGACCCGTTTCACCCTTATTATTTTGTAAACAAGGCTAACTGGTAATGGTGTGTTACCCTGTCCAGTTCAATTGACTCACCCCAACCCAATACCCTTTTGCTTTCAGCTTTGGCTCATCTGGAACACCTCCGACTTCGAATTTGGATGTTGAGCGTCAATTACTCTCCATCAACCTCAGTCTCGCCGATTCTATAGTCTGTCCTTTATGGTCTTCGCTGCTGAGAAATCAGCCGAATATTGCTCAACTTTTGGTAAGATTCGACAGGTGCCTGTATTTGTTGTATGTAGTGCACCAGTTTCTACAAATTCCTCCAGCTGACCCGAAACAAGTATAACGCTACTGTTTCACGCTTAATGCCCAAACGAGACAGAAAGGCGGTCTAGGCTCAGTTTATGTCTGGTTCGAAAGCCTGATCGCAATTAGCGGATAAGACCTGTATTGTACGATCCTGTGCTAAGGCCGTGATCTCAAAGCAAGGAATAGGTTACTTAGCCTAAACGCACGATCTAGGTGTCCTATCTGACAAGTAACGTGTAGTCTAATTCACCAACGGACGGTCAGTAGTAATTGCGGCGAAACCGAATTCTAAGAACTTCACCTGCGTTTGTTCAGTAGTCGCAATTGGGCAGTGAACAATATATTGAATTGGACTTGGGCAGACAGTACAGATAGGTAGACCGTGGTTCTACAGGAAATTAACAGTAAATCATGAGGAGAGTTAAAGAAAGGCTTACGGCTAGATTGAACCTTGGGCAGTTAGCAACACAGGATGGCACACGAAGGGCAGCGTGCTATCGGACAAATTAAGCGGGAAAATTGTTCAGTTCAAAGTGGAACAAAATTTCAACAAGTCCATGGATAAATGTAAACAAATCGTCTATAGAAATGGTTGTGGTAGAGTCGGCTTTGTATAAAATAGAACGGTTCAGTCTTGAAACTTAAGCAGTCACGGAAGGGTGATGAACTAGTCTGAGGAATAGGGAAACAAACCTGATCGCAGCGGATAAGACCTGTATTATTCCACAAGAATGACTTTTTGAGGAACAATTTATCATTTTTGTATCCATCCATTAGCTGGCTGGTCATGAGCCTGTTTTTGATTCCTCCCAGCGAAGCTGGATATGTCAGCTAGTTACGTAACCACCGTACCGTGGCCAGCAACCGTTGCATTTCGTTCAATAAGACTCTCCAAATCTCATTGCTGAGAGAACGAGAAGTGAAGAGGGAATCCCGCTTATTAGTTTCAGCGTGTTCTTCTGTCTTTGTACCATGTTTGTTTTTCTGTGTTGAGTGCTTCCCTCTGTGTGCTCCGTTTAATCTGAGATGATTAAACAAGTGTACCATTTTCAACCTTATTACGTTGTTAATTGAAATAAATGGCAGTAGCCCGAATGGCAATTCCAGTGGAGGACAAAGTCTAAGCATATACTAGTATTGTCGACTGGTTTGTGTGATGTACTCAGTACTATCACCGTTGATGCGCTGAACCACCTCCTCTGGTGCCAAATAGGTAGCCGGTCGATCTGGTTGAGATATGAGCTCAGCGATCCCAGATAGCGCCAGTCACCCTGTTTGGTTTCGATTTCCAAGACATTTCCACACACGCGGAATTTTGTCTCCCTGTCAGCTAGCCTATCGTGTGCCGGCCGACGGAAAGCAGTTCCGCCGAGCCACTACGCTGGCATCCAGACCATATACCTCCAAAGACGGAAAGACAGCGTCTACCGTATTCGATGGGTTGTAGAAGAATGTATACAAGGGTAACTTCTGGCGCCGAGCAGTATTGGTAACAGGTGCTTCCCGCTTCAGTGCTCGTAAGTAGCTGGCTAATTCGCGCAGTGCCACCATCCGATTGGAGTTTGATCGAGCCAATTTCAGGTAAAGAAGTAGGCCGCATGATCTGTTTAATGGGCAATTCGTCCGTAGATCTGGACAGGCTCACGCCAGGGCTGCTTCACCGGCTCAATGCCAGCGACGTCACTTGGTATTTCAACTTACTCTTATTATCTGGGGGTTGTCCAACGCATCTGTAATGTTCTCATATTATCTCCCAAATCTAACTTCACCGGACCAACTGGAATCGATCTCCGTGTCATCCATTCTTGTCCGATGCTTTCATAAGGTGCTTGCTGATCGCTGGAGCCTTGGATTGCAAATTCTCTCACTCTAGTTTGCATTTTTACATCGAGACGTTTGTCAGCAAGCCATATCACTGTTACATGCCCTGCTTCGTCACTTTTCAGCAACTGCTTCTAACTTCAGTTTGGTGTTTACCGATATCTTGAAAGCGTTTGATTCAGTTTCGCATGACAATTGTCAGGTCTGTTGAGGCGTGTGGAGCACCGTTACCTTTAGTTCAATACGTCACACTGTCCTATGGGCCAGATGGCTCAGTGGTTAGAGCGCGAATTTACTGTCCGGAAGGTCGTGTTTCGAACTGGATCTTTGCATCTTGACTTCGTCTGTCTATGCTTGGGCAACCTGACAATATCCCAGCCCTCCTGCTTCCTTCTGGTGGCATGGCAGTTAGGCACCGAAAGCGTGCTAAACTGAACAATTTTTTTACAGTCCTATCCGAATGATGTAGCCGTTTTCCCCATTTCCGAGGTACACTACCGCAGTGTTGTGAGACATGGAGATCCACTCTTCCCACTATTGTTCATCGTGACAATGGATGAGGTTCAGTGACACCTCAGTGGATAGTCTTGGCTTCGCTGACGACTGGGTCGTGTCTGCAGCAAGTCAGGCTCACTTAAAAGGAGAGCTTGGATTAGCTGCGGTCGAACCATTTTGCTTCGCCGAGGAACTCATGTTATCTTCTGGGTCCAACAGAAACCGTGATATATTTGGTCATCCCGTTTACTTTCAAGGGAGAGAAGTCTGCTGCTTAGACTGCTTGATGAGATGACGCGTGTCCCTTTGAATGGAGATCACGAGGGACCACCTGATACTGAGGCTAGCATATTATCTCGTGCTCTGCGAAGTCCACGAAACACGCTCAAAAGGTTGGACAATTACATCAGACAATCTACTTGTGGCTGGCTACTTCTACCGAAGGCTACCTCGATGAGCACGCCGGTAGAAACATTGGAAACGTAGTATCCTAACTCTGAGTGCAACGATCCCGATGCAGCGTAGAGCGCGTATGGAAAAACTCCTTTTTACCCAGTACCGAGTACTACGCAATGTTGTCAATGATTCCGCATCTGGCACGATTGTTCGGGATCTCAGCCTTCCGATCCGAGTTTATTGTGCATGCGTAAACACCAAAGAGGAGTTAGTGGCTGCTTGTGGTGACAGTCTACACAACAGCTTTGACGGTTGCTTTTGGTCGCTTTGCTTCTATCGAATCGATGGATTGTCTTTTCAGAACGAATGTTTCCTCGGATATCTGCGGTAGCCAGCTCTGATGCAACCTATTTAGGACGAGGGTTAGAAACACCTAGATTAATTTTGGTGGCCAGACGATCTGTCATGGAGTCTGGGGCCAACTGATAAGTTGGGTTCATATTCTGCAGTCCTGCTAGGTCACGCATGAGGCTAGGTGTGCGTGCCATAGTCGGGTTGCAATGGAACTCACGAACCCTCTCCCTCGCCCTGCATACACCGTCTTCAAGGAGTTTTGAACACCTATGTTTACGTCGTTCCGCTCCGCACCTTGAGGAGCATTCAGTATTGTTTGTCATTTTTTCAGTTTCGCGTGTTTCCATATCCTACATTCTTATATACGTTGCGTTTCGTGTTTTACTAGAACTGTCGATGGTACGCCTTCGAATGGGACGCTTCCCTCGTTTTGTGTAACATTCTCCTGTAGCCCTTCCACATCTGTCACTCGCATCTACTTTTTGTGTTGATGACCATGCTCTTCAAAAATAAACGACAAAAGTGGTGTTTTTCATCTTGTAGATCAGGTTTCGCGAAGTAACACCTAGAAAGTTCTTAAACTCCCATCCCAGATCATATTTTGTTTGCGCGTCTAAGTCACTTAGCGTTTTGGATATCCTCTTCATTGCGTATGTAGTGGTCTCGTACATACTGGGGCGCAGGAATACGCCGAACTGAATCTAGGGGCTCGTCGAATAACCGCTTCATGCACGAAATCCACACTTATTATGTCCACTCGAACACTATCAAGCAGACTTCTTTGAAAGCCGTCTTTACTCATGGTCGCACTTAATAAAACCGGCGTGGAACCCGTCAGTGTCACTTTGTGTAAATTTGTGTTCAAAGCCACTTACCTGGATGAGGATCCAGGGTGCATTAAGCTCTAGAGGCTGGTACCTGTGTTGCTCGCGCAGTTTGTGCCGTTCTCATCTCGAGGCTTTTTTATAACCAGCTTCACTTAACTGGATTACGCAGATGACGTCGTTCTCGTTTCCAAGGTACGGGTGTTCTCTTTGCAAGGTGGCTGCTAATTGATGTCAGTGGTGTTTTTGTTGTCAATTTCTATCATGATTGTCTGGATGTGTAAAGATACCATCATCTTGAAATTACTTTGCAAGGTGCTGCTAATTGATGTCAGTGGTGTTTTTGTTGTCAATTTCTATCATGATTGTCTGGATGTGTAAAGATACCATCATCTTGAAATTACTGTAGTGGACTGGCACAGTGTCCCTTCTCCGTCCACTCATCTTCTTTCCTAGTAAATCACGGTTGTGTGGCAACGAAACATCAGTGCTCAATCCTGTGGTTGTGTTGTCAATAATGCTGAGCTTCGTCGCACCACTAATGCGCTCTTTAAGATGTCTCAAGTACGTCTTTAGAATAGATGTGACATACTACTCTAGCAGTTGCTGAAGACTTAATTACGCATGTATTCCCGTTTTTTGAGTAAGCACCTTGACTCGTGCGTACGCCATTCGTGATGAAGATCATGTTGATGGATATGGACGCGAAATTTTAAATGCTTGCTGATTCTATGTCTTTATAGCTCGTTAATCGTTTCATGCCAAAGCCTATGTGATAGTTTGTGTAACTCGTTATTACGTTGAAAAGCATGCTTAGTGTGTAGTTTATCAGTGAGTCCTATTCCTACCAACAGGTTTCACACGGCGCGGATGTCGATTACTGGACACAATTCGCTGGAACTCCAGTTCAGGTCACCCTGTTGCATCGGGCTATCGATTGCAGACTCGAAAGCGCCACGGAATTTTTAATCAAAAAGTGAGGTTACAGAATCCCCAGAAGTTGTTTTTCTACTTCCACTGGTTGACATTTTCGGTGAATGGTTTCAGCCCCTCCTCCCCACGAAGTTTTTCACGTTAGGGTTTTCCGAATAATCGCCTATTACAACAGAGCTTTTGGTATAATGGTGGCAATATAGTCACTTGTTCCAACTTAAAGATATTGGATTGGTTCGCTGGATACATTGTATTGCACTCCCAGCTTCATGAACTACTACTTGGTGTGAAATATGAGTTACATGCGATGGTTTGAAGTGCCACTTTTTATTGATCCAAGTGGGCTGTTTTCCACGGTTGGTTCCAAGAACAAGCAAACGGTCTGTTTCCACGCCATCATTCTATTTCCTATGACGGGTTAGGCTTGTAACTACTAAAGTAATAGATGATGCGCAAGAAACGCTTTCTAAAGATCGGTATCAGCCACAGCCTCATGGTTTCAGGCAAATGGTACTCTTTGGACCTGGTGCAGCTATGGCTATAGTCGGAAGCACTCATTACGCAACAGTCACCGCTCTGTCCTATACTTATCCTTCTATAAAGGGTGCTCTTTTTGACCCGCCATTGCATGCACCAAGCATTCAGCACCTTTAAGAGGTGTAATGTTCCACACAGGGTATTTCTACAGCATGCTCATAAGTTTTCACTGCTTCATGCAGACATCCAATAGCTTAGCCTGCCTAAAAGTGGTGCAAACCTTCCCAGTCGCGTGCGAGGCCTTGTACTTGAAAACAATACACCTTTGATTTTCTTCACCATTGCTCGAATATAAAAAATATCCGACAGCATCTGCTTTACGGTCCGATTAAGATGATCATCTTCATCGTTAGTTGGATCTGAGAGCCAGACACAATTCAGTCACTCTTTCTGTCACATGCTTAGGGGGACAAAACTATGTGGTGTGGTATTATGACGACCGCAGTTAGCATCACATGCGGTATACGGGTGACAAAGGTACCAAACACGATCCACTAAATCCATGGTCGTCTGTGCGTGCACTGCCGGCTGCCACATTTTCGGAAGATGTTTTCACCAATTACCAAACCGTTCGATTGCTGTAACGAAACATTACCTCGAATGCTACTTTAAAGTCAACTAGTTGTCTGGTTTAACCGGATACTATACAGTTAATGACTGTATTTCTGGCCTCGGTTAAGATGTTGCGGACCAGCAATTTCCTCAGTCACCTTTGAAGGCATGAATGAAGGTGTGCGAACGACTCCATGACTTTATCGATCCATTCATATCGAGTAACATTTGTGTAGTACCATTCTGTTTCATTATCATTCACGCCCGACTCAGTCGTTGTTTTTTTTTTCAAATCAGTGTGTTGGTTTCTTTCTTACCCTCCCTGTACCGTGTTTCTGATTTCATTTTCAGTGGTTGTGATGTAAATGCCACCCCTCGATATCCACAAATGTTCAAAACCCATACAGGTAACCTAGGTTTTTTGGACGCTCTACAGCCTCTCAAAGCTTGGCATCCTTTGCACATGGCTTCCGCTTTCACGCCCGCTCAGTCGTTGTTTTTTTTTTCAAATCAGTGTGTTGGTTTCTTTCTTACCCTCCCTGTACCGTGTTTCTGATTTCATTTTCAGTGGTTGTGATGTAAATGCCACCCCTCGATATCCACAAATGTTCAAAACCCATACAGGTAACCTAGGTTTTTTGGACGCTCTACAGCCTCTCAAAGCTTGGCATCCTTTGCACATGGCTTCCGCTAACGGATTGCTCGAAACGGTCCGATGTTTGTTACGATGTGGGCGTGCTGATGTAAATCGACAGGTGCGTGGATATTTTTTGTGGTGTTTCGTAATTTCGTGTTATAAGCATCCCTTGGGTTTCATGAACCGGTGATAAAAACCGTAGTTCTTTTAAGTACTGTTATAGCACTACTCAGTGTACCATATGAACGTATCGAGCACTATTCTTGCTGGTCACATCCTTCTACTATGAATACGCCCTCAGTTTTTCAACATAGTTCCTAAAACAACCGTTATATGCCCGTGCGACTCCATTGTGCACCTCACGTTGGATACAATTTTTTTTCAGTTAGCGTTAGTTCTCTTCAGTTGATTTCCTCAGCCACAACTTTCATGCCATGGCTAGCAGTTGAATAGGGAAAAACTTTGGAGATGGCGGCGTAACGAATTCATTAAAATCGGTCAACCCGGACGATTTTTCAGGAAAAAGTAAGCGGACGCGTTGACTGCTAGGCTTCTGGGACCAACTATCGACAAGGAAACTCATTGATTTCATATTTTTGTATTATGAACCTACTTCTTTAAGGGTGCTGGTTCCTCTTAGCCCATCATTGAAGTAATGGTAGTCTATGTACAACGCACCCTACAGATGATGCTGCAGCTATGGTGAGTCAGAACGAAATGATGCGTTGTATCATCTAATTTTCTAGAGCCCTACAGATGATGCGTTGTATCATCTAATTTTCTAGATGGAATTCAATTAGCTGAAAGCACTTGGTGCTTGTTTCGGTTGTCAGCCGTCCTGCTTCCGCCCCAGAACATTAATCGACTGCATCATGGAGCCCAAGATTGTGTTCAACTTTTTCCTGTTAGCTGCTTAATCACGTGTTTAGAGACCGTTTTTATTCGAATTGGTGAGTTTGGAAGCGGTTCTCTTGAGTAATCAACACCGTTTGGTGTACCCAAGCCACTTCCAGGTTCGAGCTATTACTCAACTGGAGGTCCGGTTCCGAAAAGGACCGGAACCTTGGGAATTTTCCCTCGAGTCCTTCTAGGATATATATGAACCTCACGAATAGAACAGATAATCTAATGACGATATTCTGCTGAAAATATCGAGTTGAACAAGTCATGTTGCACGTTTCTCCAAGTTGGATTAACCTCGAATAAGTCTTTCCACGTAATTTGCGGCAACCGTACTCCTTGCCGAAATCCGATTCTGTACCTGACAGTGGTTGGCAACGTATATCTTCGCAATCCTTTCATTGCTCTGCACTGCTTCATTGACTCCGTCTTGGCAAACAGCTCAATGGAGAATCCGTCCGAAAATTCGCCTTTCTCCGTCTATGCTCTGACCGATTTCATGTTCGTTCCGCTTTTTTTAGTTAAAGAAATGAGGCCCAGGTCAGGGGTAAAACGCTAAATCACTCGTATTGTTTTTTTCCTATATTCTACTGGACTACTACCAAATTCCGTCGATATGTTGGACTCGCCTTGCAAAAAACGTTCCTTCCAGTTTTCCTTTGGTATGGATATATAATAAGTGGTGTATTAATGTGAAATTCTGTTAGACTAAATGCTTTTTTTCTTTGAGGTGTTGTCTACGTTGAGGTTTTCCACTTATCTCACCTGCTTGATTGCGTCACAACACTTGTCTATTCTTTCTTCGACAGGACATCGACGGAAACACAGCTGTACACTTAGCTGTTTGTGCTGGCCACAACCGAATTGTTGAGATTCTTCTACAGTGTCCGGTGTTGGACTGTGGCGTGAAAAACTCCCTAGGCCATACAGCGTTTCATGTAGCCATGGAATGTCGCAACGTTAAAGCTGCTCAGTCCCTACTTTCACGGGATTCAACTTTGGCATTGCAGGTACGTTTGTGGCACCAATGAACATGACGAATGATTAGGTTTGTTCTGTGAAATCCCGCTTATTCGCGCCGATGTGTTTTGGGCGTTTTCGGAACAATGGATGCAGTGAAATTTGGTGTTGCCAAATGGGTAGCCAGGCTCTTTTTTGCGTGGGACGAAAATAGATACAATATGTGTATAACCGTGTCCACCATTTTTCGAGGGTTATTTTGCGTGTAATCAATGTCGAAATGAATGTTCAGTCTAACGTTCTGGACATGAATGCAGGAGGCAATATTGCTGGACCATCGTCAACGTCATGTTCGTACCTGTTCATGTGACCTAGGCAACCGTATTTGAATTATACAGTGTCTCTCCTGTAGTCGAGTTATTCGTGCTAACTTGATCCCGGTTACCAGTTTCACTAGACGCGTACCTAAGAAGGCGGTGTATGTTTTACATCGTGTCCATTCACATTTGGTTTATTTGAACCTGTATTGTATCGAAACGTTATATGGTGCTACATATAGGATTTGCATCGTTCCCATTAAGTTACTGATATGAATCAGCTTACCTTATTCAATCCAGTTCTGTAGTGCGCGACAGTTTGTGTCCTTTGAATCAGTTATTGGGGCATTCCAAAAGGCTTTTTAAGCAATCAAGCCAGCCATATTTCCTTGGTGACCCTGGCGGGAGCACGCACTTCGCTTGTCGGAGCGCCATTGCTATGTAGCACTTCAACAATCGTCCTTGTGTTCAAGAACGTTGGGTGAACGATTTGAATACTCACAAGACATGGGCGCCGTGGCTGTGCTTTCGAAGGTATTCTAAATCTTCGAAGGTTGGTTGAATGCAGGGAGAACCAGATGCGTGAAGACGAAGCGGATTCTTCGCCAGATTCTGGAACAGTGACAACAACAGCGGCAACCAACACTAGTGCCATTTCACCAGTTGAAGGCTGTCTGTGACTGTATCGGTCGTCGGGCTAGGCTAGTGTCTGTGGAGCCAACGTATCCCTTATGAATTATTGGCCCCTCTTAAAACGCCATACGCCGACTCGAGTACCTTTCGGTCCTTTGTACGATCTCATCTACGTGTCGCCAGATAAGACTGTTATGTTTCCTTTTTTCATGGATATGGTCATGGAAGGCTTACTCCCTATCTCTAGTGCCTGTGGGTTCGAATTCTCCCAGAGTTTTCGCTCACAGAGTTTACGGACGACATACGTCTCCCCATATATGACGTCATGGTAATGCACGTGATAGTAAGTCGAAATTCCTAAATAATTCTTCCTAACGGTGTGCAGTGCACTTAATATCTGATGAATTCTGAGTGCTACTGCAGGGCTGGTTAGGATTAAACCAGAACGTCATCACTACGGATGAACCAAAGTGAGTAGAAAACAAATCTACCTGACTTGGGAAAGCTGTATAAGTATCGGTGTTCCAACTGAGGACGATGTTCCCATTCGCATTTTGAAGGCAATAGCGGCTTTTGTCAACCTGCATAGATGTTGTACTGATTTATTTGCCAACTTATGCAGTACGCTGCATATTATTGTATGGGCCAGAAACCTGGACACTCCCCGCAAAGGATGTTTGACCATCGGTGTCTTCGGAGTATTTCTCGAGGCTGATTGGAGCATTGGTTATCAAACCAATAATTCTAATGTTAGTCGAAATGTCTTTGGGGGAAACCAATTACCCACAATAGATGAACTAATCACACAGGTTGCGCTACCTGGCCTCCGTGTCGACCATCGAACTATTCCTATGGACCTCGCGCCCCCTAGACAATTCTATACGCGGCTTGTGCTAGTCGCATGTGCCACCAACGTTTAAATTAAAGTACACTGGGATAGAATTCAGACAACACAATAAAGTACATGTCATGTGCAAAATAAACTTCCGATAGCATTGTAAACAAACGGGTAATCCGCAACCCAAATCAGAGGCTTTCGTTGAGAATTCACCTAAGGCTTCTGTGAGCGTGGTCAATGGTACTTCCCCTAGGGAAAGCAATGGCTGTCGAGTACCATTTATACGCGTAAACATACTTATCAATAGACGGAATATGAGTGAATATGGTAACCAATTTCTACGTTCTGGGTGGTAACCATTGTGCAATCAATTTTGGTAGACTGTATGCGACTCGTACATCGTTCTTTTTATTCTCCATATTGTTTGTCAACTCGTTTCACTCCATCTACTTTCAACGTAGAGTAATCCCTGAGCGCTCGGATGTCGTTTGTACCATATCGTGTGCTACTCCTTGTACTAGGCTTCTGTGTCATACTAGGAGTACCACCTAGTTCTGTTGGACTGTGTCCGCAAAGAACACTGATATTTAATGATAACAAAACTTCGGTTTTCTGCGGTCTCTGGATCACACAGTTATCAGAGGGTTGAACGCATCTACCGTACGTTTCCGTATGATGTTTTGGTGTTTTGCTTTCCGTTAGTCCTAGTGGGCATTCTCCTATTTCATTCTTTGCAGACCGATAACCTGGGGAGAAATTTCCTTCACATCGCTCTACAAAATGTGGATCGCGCTGCTGTGTTTTTCCTTATTCAAACTGGGATGAATCTGAATCAGTGCGTAAACGATTCCACGCAATACACACCTTTGCACTTAGCTATAATAGCTGGGGTGCCAGAGGACGTCTTTCGCAGTCTAGTACGTGAGTCTGTTTTGTCAGATTTATAGATTGTCTGCATTTCAGTACTTTGTTATGTCTTAGACAGTGTTTTTTTTTAATTGTAATTGACCGTTGCGGTAGTTTCTCATCAGTTGGGTCGCGAAGGTATAACGTAATTTTTGCTCACCTTTTATCATTTGTGGTCACTTCTCATAGTTCAATGGCATTATGAGCTGTTTTGAGTGGTGAGTGTTTTGCCGAGCAACCCAATAGCTAGATCGTCGTCCTAGAATGTAACCGGCTGTCAATGTGGATGTTGCGTCCGGTTTCTGAAAGATTCCTCCATACACTACCCTGTACTCTGATGAAGCACCTGTAGATGTGTAGGTCATGTGACTGCGGCTATCACTCTGGTTCTCCCGCTAGACTTGGTTACTTTTGTTCATTGGACTTGACTTGTGCTGACTATCGTATGATTGCGTTAGCGTCACCTGCTAATCAGCATTCGGTACACTCTGTTTATCGATTTCACCAACAGCCAAACATCCGCACCAGGAATCCCAAAATTGTTATCAGTGCTTTGCTTAGCTGTCATGAGGCTTTATTACTCCCGTTTCTTTTGAGAGTGATCTGACCGACGCTTTTTAATGTTGTGCTGAAATAGCATATTGCTTCATGTTGTTAGAAGTTATTCGCTAACGTGTCCTATGGTGCAGGCGAAGTTGTCCTCCTTGGACTCGTGGAAACAGTTGTGGATTTGGTGTCATCAATGATCCACTCCGCATTGATTGTCCTATTGAGCCTGTCAATCTAGCTACACTTCGTCCTATTTATAAAAGCTGTTATTCAATGGTCCTTTTTTCTATAGTTTTGCTTGATATTATTAAGATGCATGTGGGATTTTCGATCTTCATTTACGCATAGTCTATGTCCTCTTTCTTGCGTGTTCTTTAGCTACTAGCTGGGGCATCGATCAGTTCACGAACTCCACAGAAGCATACTCCATTACACTTATGCATACTACACAATCGCCCCGAGTTGCTCAATTGCCTGATTGAAAACGGTGCCGAGGTCAACGAACAGGATTCAGAAATGAACACACGTGAGTGTTTTTGCTAAGTCATGATGATTCTAGCGAATGTTTACATGTTTTCATTTTCAACGAGTTCGACCTACTGTTTTCTGACATCTTATTTTATTACTATTGTACTTACTTTTCGGTATTTTTTCTGGCTCTCTGGGAGTACCTGTTTCAAAGCCTCTTATCGAAAAATTACCCTTTTTACAGTTGGATTCTTCAATCTCTAGAGGACTCAGATTCGATCGTCCATTTCAGGCTTTTCTGCCCTGTACTTTGAGAAAAGAGATTTAAAGCCCCATTTTCTCCGTTCGGTTGGTTGGGATCTGACGGACATGAATTTCACTAATTTCTTACGGGCTAAACTTGGTATAAGTTTTATTCGTGTCAATTTTTCCAATTAAAATGATGGGTACGCTGATCTCATCCACAGCACATGTATACTACAGTCATGTCCAACTGATCTATCGACTCAGTATTCCTTCATTTTTATCAAAGTCATTTGAAATTTTTATTTTTCCTGCTACTGTTTATTCTCGAGTAGCGTGAGTGATACTCCCATCTTAGAAAAACCTTTTCTTGCTACGTAATTTCTACGGCAATTGCAAACGAATGTGTTTCGGTTTCATTGTTCGATGAGCTGGATTTGGCTGTCCTGTTTTTACCAATTACTACTGTGAATTTGTGTTGTAACCAGCGTTCATCGGGGTATTATCAGTTCATGACTACAGGTTGTTTTTATGCACTCAGAAATATCGGGCCATGAATTCCAAGTCACTTCATTTCAAAGTCACGGAGAATCTGTTCACTATTATTTGAAGTTCTATTATCATTCTTACTGACATTCTATTTATCCTGTATTTTCGGTGCGATTGACTGCAAGCAAATGCACTGGATTAAATAGTATTCCCGTTATACCGGTATCTCCTGTAGCAGCACAATCACCCACCAGCGCCTTCAGGCCTTAACTAATATGCTGCTATCTCAACCTCGTGCTAGGTCGTCTAGACCGTGCTACCCCTCGTTCCTCGGTGTTCGAAACGTGAACCATCATCCTTGGGCTTCACATACCGGTCGAGTCTGCTGGAGAATCAATGTTACATCATGCTCGCTGTGCAGAAACTCGGTTCTTATGCTTCCTAGTAGAAAAACCTGGTGGATTTGTGGACGGTCAGACGAACGTTTGCAGCTGTTAATCGGTGAAGGGAACAGGAGTACCTGGCTGTGTTACAAGTTATGGGGTAACAGTGTGGCACTCCCACGTAACCATATATTACTTGTCGCTGAGAATGACCACGTAACCTATGGACCACTTTCACTGGCTAAAATGGGAGTTCCTAACTCCCAAAGCCACCTAATTCCGGTCGTTTGCGTCCATCTAGACATGTAAGCTCATAATATTTTAGGAACGGTGTTTGCTTACTTACCAAAAGACGATAGTACGAACGGTGTGATTTCTCGGCTGCATTGATTGCGCATTGAAATGGAAGGAAGTGGCTAGGGTCATGGTGGGTTCCTTTGATGGCTACGATTTCAAAACAGTAGTATTAGGTTAGATCGAGAAGAAAATAGGATAGGCAAACCCTAGAGCCGTCCCTTGGTTGTAACCAGCTTACCGCCTACTCTGATTCACTTCGATTCTGTTTCCTCCTGTATTTCCTAGTTGGATGTGTATCCTATCTTCCCAGTACACGAATTTTATTACTTGGTTTTAGATATAGCTTGCTTCTGAGTGGAATTCGTTATACCGCCCCATCGGTCCATAACGGTAGGTGCCGTGCTAATAGTTTCGGACCAAAAATCGTCGTAGAACGTGTGATGTTAAGTATTGGAATACAATCTCACTCTTCGGTAGACCTATTGGTACCGAATCCGTTTTGCAGCGATGATTTCCAACTGGGTTTCAGGGGTTCTCTAATTCGTGTGAATACAGCTGAATTCACCTTTTTAATTGTCATGACCATGATGGTTGCTGGCGTTCTGTGACTATACACCGCTCGGATGCTCAGAATGGTTCTTTCCATGACTGGGGGAAACATGCAAAGCGACTTATTAGTTTAGGTGGAGTAAACAAACATCAATCGATTTTTAGGTACTTTTTTATTCTTGTTTCGGTAGTAAATATGAAGAGGACTTTGAGCGAATCCATAGGAAGTTTATTCCTGTGTACGATACACGTCACCATTAGTTTGAAGTGTAGAGTCTTGTATATTTTTAATGGATGTGGATTCCGGCACCTGAGATGATCCATCATAAGCAACGAATTCTGTACGCGTTTCGGTGTGCAGGTTTCAAATAATTTTCCCTGGATTCTTCCACCGAATACGCTTTTTGTTTTTGGTAGCCATCTGATATACCTTTTTGATCAGTTTATCCAATCATCTTTTCCGCTTTATAGCCCTTCATTTGGCTGTCAGGAACGCCAATATTCCATGTTTGACGATACTTTTGGCACAGCCTCAGACCGATTGTTGCATAATGAATATCCGGTAAGTTATCGGCCACTTTTCGATCGCAACATTACTCCTTTAGTTTAAGTGCACGAGACTTGTTGCACTATGTCTGCAGTTCAAGGCAATTTACAACTTAAACTGTACGTAGTATACATATGTTTGAGATCACTTTTTTCGTTTATCTCTCCGATGATCAGTGATATTTTTAATTTATCCACCTTGTGTTTGCCTTTTTTTGAAATTCCACACCCTCAGCTTTTATCGACTTAATTGAGACCCAGCGCCTAATTTTCCAAATTGACACGCACTGGAAATATCGAACATCGTAGGACCAGATGACACTGGCGAGCACGATAAACGGAAATTTGAAGTCTTGTGAAAGGCCTCGTAGTTTGTTTTCCTGAATACTTAAAAAATTGTCTGAGATGTATCAGTTCGCCGCCGAAAACTCGTCGAAGAAAGATGAGAAGCTTTTACGCTTCTTTACGTTTTCCGTTTGTTACCGACATGCAATGTCTCGAATTATTGCTGCTGAAGTTTCCTGTAGCAGTATAGTGTCATGCACGATAACCTTGAGCTTTTCGTGCATGCTCACATACAATTAAATTGCCCAGTTTCGCCGCACATCTAAATGGCTTTTTGAGCATCTCAGTCCACGAAATCGATCGCCGCGTAAATATGCTGTTTCGTTCTTGAAGCCGCAAAAGAGATTGCCTTTATGCTTGCATTTCCTGGCCGGCAGTAGGGAAATGGCCCTGAGGTCGAGTGACTTGAAATCTTTCAAACGTTTTCCAGCCGTTCACCTGGAAGATATTTCCGGTTCACTCGACCTCACTCGACCTTGTATCGATAGAAGCCGCCACTCAGTGTTTAACTTGTTTCAGGACGATTATTGGCTATCTGCGTTGGCGTCGATGCATGCATGTCCTACACTGAATTGTTGCAATCGGGCTAGCCTAACACGGTTGCAGTGGGAACAGCACGTGTCGTTTGCAGCCCATCGACTAGGTTTGATCCGTCTAGGCGATTATGATGTGCGTTTCGTTCTACCCACTTGACGTATTTTGTAAGTTCCCGCTACAGTCACTTCATCGTAGTCCACACGTGGGAACACTGCAGTTGCTGTCCTGATCCCACAATGCCCCCTCCTGAAAGCCCTAGCAACTCCACTAAAAAAAGTGAACCAAGTAGTGTCATAACGTAACATAGGGTGAATCCCGCAGCTACAAGGTTTACGTAGAGGTGGGTGGGATCTCTGAACTCAAAACAGTAGCAAAAAGGTTTTACAGTGGTTGTCGCATCCGCAAAGCGGACCGTTTTTTGGGTTACGAGTGTCATAACATAGGGTGAATCCCGCAGCTACAAGGTTTACGTAGAGGTGGGTGGGATCTCTGAACTCAAAACAGTAGCAAAAAGGTTTTACAGTGGTTGTCGCATCCGCAAAGCGGACCGTTTTTTGGGTTACGTTGTAGCCTCAGTTTATGCATACGTAGTTCGGCTAATGGTCAGTAGAAGGTATTCGGAAGTACTCATTTAAACGCAGCGTTTTGTAAAGGTTATTCCAGCGCTCTTTGCTACTCAGTTACACGGGATCTTACACCTAATCAACGTTTCTACCGGAATTCGGATGGTCTACTGAGGTCCGGTTTGCAAAGGTCAGCGAGTTTGGCAATCTTGAATTTACAGCAACCCTATAAGTAGTGTTGTGCCATAAAACAATACTTTCATATCTCTGATACCGTACCAACTGAAATCTCAGGTGATCCTTATGCCCCAAGTCCTGTTGACGAATATTATGAACTCGAGGTTCAGCCGGGATTTTGTTGAGCCTTCGTGTAACACCAACTTAATTTGCTAATCAGTGTGTACAATTTGATGTTCAAATAAAAATAAAAGTTGAAGGAAACTCACGGAATACGAGGTGTTTTTGGCAGCGATGCATGGTGTGTTATGTCTAAGAATTTCTTTCGGTTTTCGAGGTTTCCTCTCGGTAACCTGTCCCTACTACAATCTATCCCAGAGGTCAACTCCCGATCCACCTCCTTGCGGAACAAAATTCTGCCACAGCTGTTGAAATTCTTCAACATCTTTTCGAAGTTTGTGTAACCCCGCAAATCAACTCCAAGGATGCGGCTGGGAATACTCGTGAGTGAAGTTGTCTGTGTTTTTGATATTACCATCTCAAGCTTACTCATTCACGTATTCCCATTACTTACTCTATCTGGTACGATTCATTTGAATCTCCCGCCAACCATTTTGTATTGCTTTAGCTCTACTTTTGGCCTATCGTTCCGGGAATGTGCCATTGTGTATTGCGTTAGTTCATGCCGGTGCATCCCTTGGGTTAACCAATGCTGATGGTCACTCGATGTTCAGTCTCAGTCGCCTGCGGAAGCGATCGGCATCTCCAGATCGGATACTGATGCAAATCCTAGGTATGTTACGTAGGACCGGCCTATTCCAAGTTAATTTATGTTCGATACTCTCTGTCCTTATCTATCTTTATTTACTTATACTGTCTTTTGTGGTGGGTAGCACAGGGAGTTATCCACCGATAGGCTGGCTGTCTGGAGAGATTTATCAGCTCCACTAAAACCTCCCACACTGGGTTTGAAAGCCTAGGCGTGGACCTACGCAACTGTCTCAGCTGAGTTTGAATTCTGTGTCTTAGTAAAACAGGAATATGTTCTTCTAATAGAAATTGGCGAATGATGCGGATTAGGAACAATTGTTGCTGGTGTCCATTGTTATACCATCATGTGTAGACCAAATGATTGCTTGTGTGTATGACGGTATCTGTACGCTAGGCGGCGGATCTTATTCCCTCCGGTTAAATAGACGCGTGCACATTTGGCTCCCTGCAATTCATCTATGACTTTTCGGCTGTTCCTCGGCATCCAGTGCTTTGCCTCCGGCTAATTCGCATCGGCTTTCAGCCATTCATATTGGATTGATAATTATTTTTCACTCACTTCATAGGCGCAGAGGTTTATTCCTGACATCGGGATCTGTTTTTTTTCATGGGGCTGCGTGGAAATTTTGCTCAGGGTGGATACGATCACTGAGTCATTTGAATCGGCCTCTGGTGCTCGGTTTTTTAAGATTCCATAGTTCCCATATATGTCTGACGCCGGAAAAGAAGACGGTTGGGAAACATGAACCTTACTTGTTCCATACTTACTTGTTCCTTACTTGTTCCATGAAAGGCAGCTGGTTTGCAACAGCTTATCAATTTTATCAAAGGCTCAAATCAATCATCGACAGCGCATCATTGATGCTTCGCCGTGATCCTTCGCTGCGGGAGATTATAGGCCTCAACACTGCACATATTCATATCTCCTAATGTGCACGTCAATCATTTGCCGGACGGAAACACCTCAGTGACTCATTTTAACAACGCGTCCGGCTTTTGGGTCACTTCTAGGTCGTCTGGTTTGCCCATGCACACCCAATATGTAGATATCAGGTTTCAGACGGCTTTTGTTTATCCCAAGGCCGTGCTCACACCACACCACAGTCCAGTCATCTCGTGCACGAGCCTTTGGGAAACCGACTTGCTGTGGTTCTGTCCCTTTAACCTAGGACATTTGTTTCCTGCAGTCGCCAACATATGGCAGTTTCCTTCTATTCACTAGACTCTCTGATGCAAGAACCTCTTTGGGAAGATGGACCGAGTTGTGTTGAATGCCAAGCGAAATTTGGATTGACCTACCGGAAGCACCATTGGTAAGATATTTCATTCCAAGATTTGTTTTTACTGTTTTATTCTTTTCATACGCTTTTGAAAGCCACGACAATTGTTTTGGATGGAATTCCGGGACAAGCTGTTTCATTCTGTCTCTTCCATCGGATAGCGCATCCTGGAATCAGCTGGGCCACGATAAGTTTCTCCGAAAACCTCATTCCTACTAGATGGTTATTGGCAGATGCACTACCGTGAATACAGTAATAAAATGGTAAAGAGCGCGGGTTTTGTCAGATTCTGTAAACCAGGTTGATTAAAGCCGATTTCAAACGAGATCCTACGTGATACACATTACGCCTACCCGGTTGTCACACCGAATCAGGACAGAGCTCACGAGATGGCAAAGCCCATGTGGCTTTCCTGAACGACGCGCACTACATCAGGGTCGAAGAGTGATTACCATGGCGATGAAGATGAAATGGCGGCTAACTTTTCAGGTAAAATTAGGATAGGTTACATAAAGGTTCGAAGCTGAAGCAACCAAATGCTCATCACGTTTTACACTATCGGAATAGAATAAATGATTCAACGCAGATGCAGTCATCTTTTTGTAAGGTTGTTTCGACAGTTGCTGTTTTTTGACACTGGACTGGTCCCGTTACAGCGAAACATACCAACTAGACTAATTGGTTCGAATAGGTTTACGATTTCAACGATTGAAAGAGCGTCCAGCCAACCGGTGGGGAAGAACTCTTGACAACGTGGGTCTCAGCACTGCCAACTTGCCAAACGAAAAATCAATGTTTAGCATGTCTGAGGATGCCTGTTTGGCCATTCTGGGATTAGATGTTCCGACCCCAAGTGTCGCTTTACTGATTACTTTTGACAGCCGATACTGGTGCTTAAGGACAGGCTACGTGGTTAAACATAATATAAACTGGTATAGCTACCTGTTTTGTGTGCTTGTAGCTACCTCTGAGTTGTAGTGTAGAGATGATGCGTCCTAGTGATTTGGAAAAGTGTTCCAGTCAATCCGAGAAGGAAGTCGCAACTTATTATGCCGGTTATTAGACGCCCGACTGTATGACCACTGACTGAGATCGGCCGTTTGCTAATAACCACGTTGTTGGATGACCGATCCTTTTTCCCCTTAGGTGGAAATTCAGAAAGTTACGTTTATGTAAGATGGAAGTTTTTTTCATAAAGGAAACTACTCACAAGGCTGCTGAAAACTCTTCGACAGCAACCTTGTGAGTAGTTTCCTTTATGAAAATATACTGCGATATCTCGAATATGGTGCCAACTGAATCATGAGGCGGCCTGTGTGTAGCACATTCAGTTGGAGGACATCATAAACGAGAGATTCAATTGAGTCTCCCGTGAAAACCAAATTGGTTTGTAAATTAGTGTATTTCTCGACAAAATGGAAATTGTTCGCAGGAAAATGTCAAACCAATAGACCATAAATGAATAAAGCAGCATGAGCCAGTTAGCGAAACGCGTGCAGTTGCTTCACTTACGTACGCGTGAGAGACTTCTAGACACCAACCACCCAAACAGCGGATAGGATGTGTTTTCGCTGATCAATGTCAACTGGTCGTCTAATACGGAAAACGATATAGGTTTGACTATTTCTCTCGCATGAATCACTGTTTACAGTTACAGTTTGTGGCCAAAGATACGTAAGATTGTGCTTTCCTCAGAAGTGGGGCACGAGCACTCAATCAATTGTGATGCGAAGAACGGAATGAGCATCCAGTGGGTATCACAGTGTTCTCCTGCAGCTTCTGCGAGCTGCTCCTTCCATCCAATATAATCGCTATGTGGCCTCACTGTTTCAGTAAGGCAGTCCACTACATTCTTCTCGTTCAAGACTGCCTGACTGAATCTGCACTTACTATTGAGGAATCAGATGTTCTTGAAATTCAGTAGGAATATTAGGCTGTGCTCAGTTATGGTCCCTTTTTGACATGATGCCTGCACCACCTTCGTAGGACACAATCGTTCACATTGGTCATCGACACAACCAACGACGCCTTATGGTAGAGAAAATCAGAACGACATTATTTTTCTTTTCTCTTTGCTGGGAAAGGGATTCCTTCTGCTGTCCACCTTTCCGGATGCTTACTAGTTCGCGCAACGGGCTAGTGGGAGACGAAGTCGCTCGTCTTTCACCTCACTCTCCCGGTCGCACCCAATCTGGTCATCGCATGTTAAGCATTTTCAGTTATTGTGTCTTTGTTCCATACATTAGTGCATTTAGGAATTCTATTCAGACACAGTTGAGCTGACATTTACGTGTAACATAGACACACACTTCTGGGCGCTGGTGAGCGCTGCTGTTGTTCATAACTGCATAAGAGTTTTAGATGATTATATTTTGGAATATACTCCATAGAATTCGTGATCATGGAAATTTTCTGCTTCCACTTGTCTATGCTCCTCGGTATCTGAGACATAGTCATGTGAATATGTTTATTTCAACTAGCCTCATTTGCTGCATCTGACGTTTTATCCTCCCGTGCCACACCATTGAGACTGTCTTCGAGTTCATTGCAAACTAGTACGCATGTAGCACAATTCCCCCCGAAAAGGTAGCGCCACCGAGACTAGAGCTGTGTGACCTACTGGAATGGGATTTTTATGGGGGCTGTTTGACGTGCGACACTTGTGGACACTACAGGAGGGTAACTTCTGCCCTCGAGGAGGGGATTTGGCGCGATTTACCAACAAATGTACAGTCTGTGTTCTCGCCATGCCTCTTCGAATGTGCTACTCTAGTTTTCGAGGTCCTGTCTGGAAGTCTTCAGAATGGACCTGGGGGTGCACCTTCTGTGTAGGTAAGGCCTGACAGCCTATTCAGCTCTGGCGCTTAATAGTTACACGTCACAAGAAGCTTAAGAACGGCGAAGTTGTCGATGTCCAAGTTTCTCCTCATAGTGAACTTGAATCAAGCGACTTGTAGTTCACATCTTGAGGTCAGTGCCAAAGATACAACATCCCAACTTTGACTTACATTGCACCCTCAGAAGACTTATATACCCGAGGTCGCTAAAATTGTGTTTCAATACGGTTCTGCCAGATCACAAACTTTGCGACGGTTATGTACCAATTAGCATACTCCCTTCTGTAAAGGGGTTTCTTTTTTCACGGCTCAACTGGTAATAAGGCATCCATAAGACCGTTTCCAAAATAATTGTTCTTTTCATTAGTCTTGGCACATGGATGATGCTTATGTTGCACCTGATATTTCCCATATCGTTGTTCGAGTGAACCACATTTGGATGATGGTTCTCTCCGTCGGTGTAACCACTTGATCTGTCTTTTTTCACCTCGGTAGTCAAAAGCAGGTTCCACTGAACATCTACGTTTAGGTTCGTACTCGTGACTGAAGCGTTTGCATTTAGTTACAACACCATATGATCGAGAACGGCGCGTCCATAGGACGTTTGATTTGAAGTCCAATTGCGCTCCTCCGCACGGAATAGCTCAGAGGTTAATGTGAAATATGCACGGTTCATTCCCAACCGGATTGCTTTGCTATATGCGTAAAGGGCGCTTTGAGTAATCACAAGTGCATCGTTTTAAAGCTGTTGTGTAATGCCTTAGACGGTCCATATTTTGCTTTCCATTGAGTCGTTTTTGTTTCGGTTGATTAGTGATGGGAAAATACCGATAATTGCATTTTTCATAACTCAACGTTTCGGTCACCGTAGAAGACCTTGAGAAGCAGAGCAGTCGGAATCACAAAAAACGGAAGAAACAAAAGTTTATTGATATCTATCGGTGTGCTATCAGCTTCGCGAGACTGCTCAGTCGGTCAAAATGTGGCAGTCACATCTGCGTGGGTTGAAGCTGAGGTCCGCTAATCACGCTCTTTGAGTATTTTTGAGCCCTTACCGTTGTTTGGATTGACATACGCTGGTTGTATATGAATGGCCAAGGCTTCTGCACAGCATCGTTCCGCCTACCCTTTGTGGCTTTTCATCTGAGCAATGGCCGAGCCTCTCTCAATCTTCTGGAACTGCGAGGAATCTTGACGCCAAAAACGTGCGTGTTTTTCAGGTTTCGCAGTGCGCAATCTCAGTTGTCTTATCTCTCCCAAACAATTAACGTTACCATCTCGAGAACAGGTTTTCTATACACGGATAGTTTGATCACTTTAGTGTCTGCTGATCTCAAACCCATTGATATCTGTCCACCTGTCCACTCTCTTTTGCTTCATGATTTCATCTACTTTGTCTCTCCTAAATAATTAACGTTTCAATCTCGGGAATAGGTTTTGTATACACGGTTAGTTTGATCACTTTGGTGTCTGCTGATCGCAAACCCATTGATATCTGTCCACTCTTGTTTCTCTTTTGCCTCATGATTTCATCTACTTTGCTCCTGACGGAGTTCGCTATGGTGATCGAACTTTACGTCGTGAAAAACCGCGAACGTTTTTCTCCTTTTCCACCTCTAATCAATCTAAATGACTGGCACATACAGCGCATAATCTGCCTGACTCGCAGATTTTTTATACCCAATCAATAGTCGTTTTTGGGCGTTGAATTTCTCCATATTTTCACCCATTTTTCAGTCGCCACTGTGGTCGCCTTCTTTGTGCGCAATGTTCCAACTTCGAGGTTCCGATTATCAAGTTCGGCATAAACAAACCGGTTCGCGTATGTGAAACATGCTTTGACTTTTTGAATAATCCCCTCGGTCTCTGATCGAATATGCCATTTATTGCCTCTCGTACTGACGATCTCCTTTACTTTGATTTCGGACTAGGGGGCCCTACTTTTTTTCCCGGCGTACTTTTGCGCTGAGTTACTGTTTTTATTTTTCCTATACTCTGTGATACATTTGAAAGTTTCAATGTGATGGCTCATACAATCTACCCTACTTGATTTCCTTCGTTGATTGAACCTTGTACATTCAAGAGTCACAATATACCAGTGCATCTTCATGGGATTATTCGAACAAGTTTTTCTTGAAGAGTTTTACATGGGGCTCTGTTTACCTCAGCTGTTACATCTGCTTCACGTTATCAGTATCCAAATTGTATTTCTCCCCCCATTCAATTGTTAGTTCGACCTCCAGATGACTCAAGCGCAAAATCACTAGCTAGAAACTCCGTGGTCCGAACCGATTCTGTACATCTCAGCCGATGGGCTCTGAAAACCTGGGCGTGGTTTGATCTGGTTATAAAATTCCAGGCTGTGAAGAACTCAGTTTTAATCACAGCACTACTGGTGTAATTCATCACTGGCCTTTATCTCATAACGAGACACATGCCAAAGTACGTGGTCGCTATTCGCAGTCAAAGAGGTTGGAATACACACAAGATTAGAGGGTATACGATGAAAGTTAGGGTACAGATATCGTGCAGTGTTGTTACACAACCTAGGTGTCGAATTCCGTACGCAGTTAAACCGGAAAATAAATCGAAGATCAAAGTGATAACGTATTGCCATAGGTTTAAACCGAAACCGGGTCGCTTGAACTGATATCGGTGTTGGCGTCAAATCAAAATTCCAAAGTGGGAGTATTGGTAATTGTTGCAAGAGTCCAGTAGTTTCAGGTTTCAAAGAAGAAAGAATAGAAGGGCGTAATGTACGCTTTAATCGTCCAATAAAGGTAGCGTGAATTACCAGTTCATGATATACAAAAGGTATGTAAAGAAGAAAGAAGGGCGTAATGTACGCTTTAATCGTCCAATAAAGGTAGCGTGAATTACCAGTTCATGATATACAAAAGGTATGTTTTGAATCATTTCTTACGCGTACTAGGGTCTCGCTTGATGTCGCTCGGAATTGATCGTTGGTGGCCTGTATGTGGTGAATGTGTACCAAGTCCAATCCCAGCGATATTTTCCCCCTAACCTGATCAATTTTGAAGGTGTTTATTGGACAATTGATTGTATACTTGTCACCGAGCTCCTGCTGTGTTAATGATTAGCTGGGGTTGGAGGGGACTAAATGATGTGTCCAACAGTAGGTAATTGGTCTCAGGAATTGAGAGCTATGGAATGGCGCATACGTGGGTCATGGGTCTTGTTCAGTATGAAAACAGATTGTGTTTAGGTTGAGAGATCCTGGATTGAGTCTATAACGGTAGTTCACTCGTAGTATCCATCCGGGGTGTAGCTGCCATGCCACCTAGAGGCAGCACGATGACCGGAGTATTAACAAGCTGTCTGAGCGTAGACACGGATAGTCGAAACGCCGATCAGTAAGTTCGCATCTTAACCACTGAGCAATGGAACGGGACAAAATGGAGTTCGTTGATGGTTAGTCACGTGTCCCAGTTGGAACATGTGGTGACAGTTCAGTAGAAATGGTAATGCATTTGCGTTTCCCGCCAAACACCGCCGCCTTGCAGTTAGGCTTTTGAGCCAAAGGCTTTGGTTGAGGACCCTAATCGTCCTCCTGTCTAGGTGTGGGCGCCCTGGCAGTATCCTAGCCTTTGTACAACCGTACGGCAGTGAAGCATCAGCGTTGAACACTGATGTCATGCTATCGATGATGATAATGACCAGAGCTTTTAAATTTGGGGGAAATCGTGGGTATGGTATGATGCAGTTTGTTAAGATAAACATGTGGGCGAGATGGCTGTGTTGAGATCGCCAATTTATTGAGCGAAAGGTCCGTGGTTTGGAACCGACTTCCGCCTCTTGACTGTCTAGGCTTAGGCATCCTGGCAGTATCCCAGCCCTCGTGACATGGCAACTATACACCGAGTGTTACAGCTGAAAGCTTATCTTTTTATTTATTATTTAAGGTGAACATTTCTAACACCCCTAACGGATAGGCTGCACTAGTATGGATAGTTGGACAATCGCTTTGGGCCAAGATTAGTTTTTTTAAATAATACCAGCAATTGGTAATCTGAGTCTTCATACTGATGTTTCGATATTCTCCACTTTAGCACCTGATTACGGCTCTGTGTGTACGAATGGAAGTATGAGAGGTTGGCGTTGACGATACCAAGTTTTGAAAGCTTCTGCTGGACGGAAGCGTCTGAAATCCAATCGATTGCTTTCTGTCGGTCTAGTTACACGAAAATTTTGGGTTCATCGTGGTCGTTTTTATGGGTGAATTGAATCAGGAAGTTAAGTTGATGAACGATATTTCAAGAAATTCATATTATGGTCGTTGGTTTGTTCCCTGAGCTGGGCAATTAGAGTGCAAACGTTTCATAGACCGAGGTGACATCATTAGTCCGTTGTTAAGGCGTGTAGTGGTGCGTAGCGATGGGTTGGTCGAGAGTTACAAGTTTCTTGGTTCGTTTAGTATGCACGTTTTATGTGTACGTTCGCGTGTTTGATGAATTCACTTGTCGCAGTATTTGTTCAAATAATACCAGCAATTGGTAATCTGGGTCTTCATACTGATATTTCGATATTCTCCACTTTAGCACCTGATTACGGCTCTGTGTGTACGAATGGAAGTATGAGAGGTTGGCGTTGACGATACCAAGTTTTGAAAGCTTCTGCTGGACGGAAGCGTCTGAAATCCAATCGATTGCTTTCTGTCGGTCTAGTTACACGAAAATTTTGGGTTCATCGTGGTCGTTTTTATGGGTGAAGTGAATCAGGAAGTTAAGTTGATGAAAGATATTTCAAGAAATACATATTATGGTCGTTGGTTTGTTCCCTGAGCTGGGCAATTAGAGTGCAAACGTTTCATAGACCGAGGTGACATCATTAGTCCGTTGTTAAGGCGTGTAGTGGTGCGTAGCGATGGGTTGGTCGAGAGTTACAAGTTTCTTGGTTCGTTTAGTATGCACGTTTTATGTGTACGTTCGCGTGTTTGATGAATTCAATTGTCGCAGTATTTGTTCGTCGCTGAAGTTTTCCTTAAAGATCAAAACATCAATGAGTGGTCACACTGGTCTGTCTATAGTTGATCAGATTTTTTGGTCAAAGCAAGTAGTTTCCTGTGGCAGAGTAACTGCTGAAGGTCACGAACTACACTGAATGCATTCAATTCAAAGAAAGTAGGGTAGTTGAGTCAAATTGATATTAAATATCAAGGGATGCCAACGAATACAGTTTTGTGTTTGCCGCGACTCAAAACGGGAACAAAACAGTCACCGCTATTCGCTTAGCGGTCCAGGCGTCTCACCCACACTTCCAAAGCCTTTGAGGCATCGTATTCCTGATCGCCTTCATGAAATCCAGGGTTGGGTGAATTGTATTTACCACCTCTGTCCCATTATCAAAATGCTTCACAAGTCCGCAAGACGAGGATGTCAGATCCACTGTGACTTCCGTATGTACTGCGCGATTAATTATTGACAAATACCGGACGTAAGTGACAAAAGAGAAAGTTGCTCGTAAGTCATAACAGTAGGTTCCCTTTAAAGCAAATTAACGGAAGCCCCTAGTAGCCGAATCATGTCGATCTGTCGCACTAATTCATGTGATGAGCTGAAATTTTTTCCATGTTCCTATATGTGGGGATCTTCCAAATTTTTCAGTGGAGTGGAATTGTCTTAATGCTGTCATTTTTTCTTGAACTTTCTGCATCTTGTTCATTTAACTGAAGATTGGTTTCTGCTCTGGTGGCCAGTGTCCAGTCCCATTGAACAGCCTGACTAACAGACAAGTATTTCAGAAAGTTTTAAAGCAATTAACGGAAGCCCCTAGTAGCCGAATCATGTCGATCTGTCGCACTAATTCATGTGATGAGCTGAAATTTTTTCCATGTTCCTATATGTGGGGATCTTCCAAATTTTTCAGTGGAGTGGAATTGTCTTAATGCTGTCATTTTTTCTTGAACTTTCTGCATCTTGTTCATTTAACTGAAGATTGGTTTCTGCTCTGGTGGCCAGTGTCCAGTCCCATTGAACAGCCTGACTAACAGACAAGTATTTCAGAAAGTTACGATGCGTGACATTTTAGACCCTCCGGTGGAACTAGCGTACACTAGGGCTACATTGCTATTTTATAGTTCGTAGTTGGTGTGCATTGCATACCACTGGTTCAGCATAGGCACTCATTCATATAAGTTCACTATCAATGCTAAACTCGTCCATGCTCTTGTTTTTCATAGCTCTGATAAGCCTATTATGCAGGCTTTACACACGGGTTTGTTCTTTCCAGCATTGCCTGATCGATTTGTCATGTTTGCGGTGGTAACGCAATGCCAGGAACGTGTGTGGTCACAGCGCAAACATAGTGAAATTTCATGCGGGCACTGAACCACCATCCATGCAATCTTGCGGTGTCCGTGCTTATTCATAAATGCTCGCCCGTCTAAATAACTCACATCGCATTTTGCGTGGGTGTCGTGAGCCGCATCTTTTTCGTCGCCATTTTGTGTGTCCTATATTGTTAGATGAAGCCATATGAGTGTGAGCAACTCTCATATGACTGGCAAACAAACTGTGACTGGCTTACTGATAGCAAAGGTGTGCTTACCTGAAACACCATCTATGTCTAGTTTATTATACTGAATCACAGTCAAACTAGTGGGTCTATTAAGCTACTTCGCCCACAGCAGGATTTTCATATCCAAGACATCTAGCTTAGTTTAACCCCCAGAGGCATGCATGAATGATATCGGCAACGAAAGTATGCAAGCTCTTTGTGTGACTCAGCTCTCAAGATTTTTTCATATGCCCTCTGTCTGGAGTAGGAAAGCCACGTGATTACAACTGACAATCTATCCTAGCGGCTTATTGCTACCGGTGAAATATCAAGGCATACTCCATAAACAACAGTTACAAGCGGGCGTTCAACACTCGCTCTGGGGGCAGTGGTGAGACGCGTGATGTTCAACGGTCATGGTTTTCTCTTTGCATGTGGATTCTGAATTGTGTGCCGTAGAGGCACTACAAATCCGTGCATCTAAACTGAGTATTAGGGACGTGAGTCTGTCGCCCGAATCGATCGGTTAGTCAGTGTGGATGCGGATGGCGTAAAGAAGGGTTACAGTCATGCTGATCTCGCAAGTAAGCTGTTCGGAGCTTGAGTGGTCAATGTTATTCACCGCCGAAGATGTCTACTAATGGCCCAATTCCAGAGCTTCAATTTTTCAGTATTGAACCAGTGGAATAATCACACTAGGAAAGGTGGAAGATTGTGCAAACGAAAGTGAAGGGAGAAAATCCATTAGGGCTGGGATGTGCTTCGTGTCGAAGATGCAGTTTCTCGCACACTTGCCAAATATACGTACTCCGTGCCGTCACGACTTAGCTGCTCGTTGACTTGTACCCTCTTGGGTGCCAACATCTACGATGCTACGATGTCGCGCTCATCCCACTTTCCCTAAATTCACATTTTCCGAGCTTTTTCAGTTTTGGTTGGGTGAATTATCTGCCACTTTCGAAGCGTTTACTGTGATTTTGTATCCGATCACGATTCCTGGCCAGAGTTTTGGCTTTGTGTACAACTGAAACCTTAGTGATGAGGTGTTTACAACCTGAGCAATCTACTATTCCGAAATGTTCATTAGTGTGCTAAGTTGTGAGGTGAGTCAGCGCAGAACTTTAACGGAACGGTTATGGCTACGAATTTGTAAACAATTCTTCTTAAGTTACAAGAAAACATGAGTCATCAACCGAAAAGCTATCATTTACTACATCTTTCAACAGGAACTTTTGCACACTTGTCTCATTAGGATTCTCCAATACAAGGCTTTTTTAGCTATGAATAATATGAATCTTCATTTTCTGAGTTGGTTTTTCGCACTCAACACTTTCTAATGACGTCTATATCTATAAGACTATTTGTTGACTGGGAATCACAAGCAAAAATGAAATGCATTCTCTCAGTATTGCCAGTGGATTTTGAAAGGGTACCATTGAAATTTTCAAACATTGTCTGCATCGGTGTAACAATGATAAGCTGAGATTGTGAGATGAGACACGGTAGTATAGACTTTCATAGGCACGCCAATATAGGGATAAAATTTGTCCGCACTGATACCCCCATGCATTTGCATGCAGGGAGCTACTCAATAAGTTTAAACGCGAGCTTTTGAATTATTGAACGTTTCAGTTTGACAGAGCCCACATTCTTTGGAATATGCTTGGTCACTGCGGTAAACAACTTTGGATAGACAAAGTCGGGCGAAATCTGTTGATGTTGCTACCAAAATAGCCTGAGCACGGTATGATTACTGACCAACTCTCAATGATCAGTGATCATCATGATGATTGGTTTGGCACTTAAAGAACGACACTTGGTGATGAACGATTTTCGGAATTCATCTGATCAAACGTAACGGTTTGATCTGATCTGAAGCTCAGACTCACTCCTGAATGGCATTCATCAGGTGGGCGTGGACGGATCGGACAAGTGTTCCTTTGCTTAAGAATTTCAGGGTCGAGTTCCCACGAACACACGTTCCTTGACCAGCTTGTTCAGCCTGTGAACCTAAATTAGGTGTGAAATTTGGTCTGAAACAACTATCTAAGTATTCAGACAGTCTTTCAATCGCTATACAATAGTATGTTTTATAACCAGATCCTGGCGGAGCACCTACTCATCACTTGGCTTGGATATCTACACAGGTGAGTTTCGCATTTATGTTCGTTGGACACAATCCGTACTCGCGGCTTAGAAGTTCTCGGTTTTGCCGCAACAATCGAAAAAGTAACGTCGATTATTCACCAGTGCTAGATGACTGTGTGAATCAATCAAGAAAACTTTTCAGTGACCTTATGAGTAGTGTGTTGTATAGTCAAGAATGTGTTCAAACCTGAAATCAAACCAAGTGAAATTCACCAATTGTGAAAACTGACAAGAGAATTTATGAGTAGGAAACTACTAACCATCGGGACGAAAGTGTTCGTATGACTTGGGTTTTTGGAAATTCTACCAGATATTTGCTAAAGCCGTTTGATCAAATCTGACCAATTCTTGCCCCTTATTGAGCCCTTTACCAGGATCGATGATTTTTGGGAAAAATATTCGTACCGGCAACAAGTGACTGGTCGAAAGTTGCCACCATGACATGATAGTCAGGCTTCAGTAGCACAGTACCTGCACCAGCTTGTTAGCCCAGACTCCGCTTCTCAGTGTTAGCCATGTGAGAAAAACTAAACAGGAGCAGCCAGCCAGAAAGGAGCGCCCGTGCTATATGTGACTTCATTGCTAGGCTTCGAGAAACCAAAGACCTACGGTTCTTTCTCATGGTCCAAGTGTATGAAAATGTTTCATTCACGTAACTAGCAAATCACACCTATATAAGCAGCCGAGATAACTTCCACCGAGTTGGAAAGGAGTCGAATGAACCTATGTCGGAAATCGCACATCGATTGCCTAAAATATGATCTTGGTCCTCGGACAAATATCTCATACGGCCGAAATACGGTCTACTCATTCAGACATTTCAGTGCGATTCCATAAACATCTACTACGTGTCACAATCAAATGGGTTCTAGGACCTATTCCCTTCTCTCCGAGGACCAGCTCCATACAGTCAGATCAATCAGACCATCAGTTTATTTTTATCGGCATGGCCACCGAAGTAAATCTTGGTACCTATTCAACTGACGCCTGGACTCTGGATCAAATATTGTATATTCTCAGCCATTTTTAGAACAGACGTTTGAGTGGCAAATGGTGTAGTTCAACGAAATCTATTCTTCGACCTGAGTAAACTAGACCGTCATACGTCCCCTACGGATATTTACCCATCTATCGCTTTATCAAATCGTCCATTTCTTATGAAGTATGTACCCGTTATCTAACTAACCGGATCTACTTAGTTATGCTAACATCCAAAAATCATACAAAAGAATACTTTATTTGATCCAAATGGCCCATTCTAAGCGGAGGCTCCCAGTGCTAATTGCCAGATTGATCAATAGGTCCCCTTGTCCAAACTAACTTTTCATTTGTCTTTGCTCACTATGCGTTCCTGGAGCACGCTTGCCAGTCTCTAGAAGTCGCATCTTGAATCCTATATAAACAACTCCATCCACTTCATGTTTCATGATTCTATTGGCACACAGGCATGGCGGATGGATCACGAAAGCCTAAGTGATGGAAAAGACTTTCACTACGCCATACCATATGCTTCGATCGACTGGTCAAGTCGTTGCGGTCGTCGAAAAGACGAATGGTAAAGGCTACTCCGAAAACATTATCTAGTTAAATCAACCTGACTATTAGGGGAGCAACTTAGTTGACCGCTTTTCATTTGGCTCAAAGAGAGGCAGTAAAGTGCAAAAAAGAAATCAGAACCAAATTCTACTAGCATAAGAAAAATCAGCACATCCAGTTCTAAGTAATTCTGTTCTCTTCGATTTAGCAAACGGCCTTGGCGGTTTCCCTGACTGAACTCCCTCGATCGAATAGGTAAATCAGGTGGAAAATTGCACGTCTACGACCATTCTAATGTTTGTGAGGATTAGTGGCTAGTAGGATCACTTCGCCATCGTGGTGTTCACCTAAGTTGAAGTACTATCGGGTTCTATCTTGCGTGGAATTACTGTACAATTGTGCACTAAAGTTCAACTGACTTCCGCTCAGGGGCTAGGGTGTGCAAATCGAACTTCAATCTGCAACAGATGGTTAGGCAGCGGTAGCGCTTTCAACGACAAAAGGTGTTATTCCTCTGTTGATCCTTGGCAGTCACTGCTCAGCACCGATACCCCAATTAAAATTCTCATCCTTGTGCAATAGTTTCTGTGTCTAAGTGAAAGTTCTGGAAAAATATCCCGTTTATCTCGGTGACTTCGTGGACAGAATGGTCGATAAATAAAGATAATAATAATAATATATGGGTGGGCATAATTAAATTCGAAGCACATCCTGTAAGGTTCCACGCAAGTTAACTTTCTTTTGAAAAATCGCAGGAGCTTGTTTTGCAACATTTAACTTAAGAACTATACTACCCAGCATTTTCGCAGGAGTTATACCCCCCGGAGATACGTGGTGGAGATTTAGTTTTCCATTCGCACGGAAGAGCTCACTTGGCACATTCATGCAGTAGATTTTTATTAGAGAATGACTGTTTCGTGAAGGAGCAAATCTTTATTAAACTTGAGGTCGTTAGGGGTATAATGTAAGACTTTGATCTCATGTTTTTATCTTCAAAGTAGATAACTGATTCACATTCTGGAGTGTTTGCATGGATCCTACTAATTAATTTAATGTCACTGCAGCCTAAGAGAATACGCCCTTATGTCAAAGGTCCCCCTCAACCTGAGATATGTTAAATGAATCGTCCGACACAACAAGTGAGAAACCATCGATTCCACAAGTATCTCATGAGTTCACAGTTAAATTCATAGTTGGAAATTTGTCCTTCATACGTAATGAGCCAGAATCTCGTAAAAGTATGTCGTCTTTAGTTTTGTGGCTATGAATGTAGAACGACTGAGAAAGGGGATGTGTACTGACAAATTATGGTGTGTTACCATAAGGTATAACTGCTGACATATGTATACGCTTTTTTTAAAATACTGCTTGGGAGAAGTGCATGCTTCTATGGCGAACGAATATAACTTAGGTTGCTGTAAACTTAGCTCAGTATTGATATATCCGCCTTCATGGAAATTTAGATAGGGTGTCTAAGGAATTGCCTTTCTACGAAATCCGACCCGCCCACTGACAATGCCCATAACCGCCAAGCTCGGCAAACAAAACAACAATCGCTTTTGACAGTTTCAGTATACGAGGACCAGTTGGGATTTTATCGTTGCACCGCTATCGGATCTAATAGAGGAAAGACATAAATCCAGATGATCAAGAACACTATGGAATGCAAAACCACACTGGGGTTTCAAAGCGGCCTGATATACTTTTTATTTACACAAGCCTAAAATGCCCAGCTCTTCTGTTCATCCGGTTGGGGTAAAGAAATTCCGCAAGTTCCATGTTGCTAGTGAGTTTTTATTTTCATGACAATTAGAATGCTTGAGTCACTTGGCGGAAGTTGAATAACAGTTACAAGCGCAATTTTGGAATAGCATCGGCGACTTCTGTTTGTTCGACCGCGTGAGAAAGAAGTTAAGTAGTCGTGAACAGATTGGACAAACGGGGACCAATGATAATTACAGCAATAGCAGTAGAAAAACAAACACTGAGTGTCTGGACAACAGTAAACAATACATTCCCTCATGATCGACACTCAGCTGATCGATACGTGGGATAATCCATGATAAGACTGGGTTTAGTAACAGAAGCTGGCAAGACAATTAGGCCACCAAAAAACTGAGTTAGAATAACAAGCTAATCTTCAGGTGCAGAAGATTGAGCTCGTGCTGAACGTAGAGGTGCTCCTAATCTGCCATGCATTACCTTTTGAATATGGATGATTTATGGAGCCCAGTGTACCTTTCCATTGAAGTTTGCGGTGAAAATATGAGGCAATACAGATACTGGTGTCTTATAATTAATTTATAAAAGTAATCTGTCATCGGGTTCTTGACAACGGCAGCGAACAAAAGAGGGACGTCAGTGTTGGGATTCCGGGTCGGGTTATCGAAAATCTAGCAATCGGCATGTGTTTATGAATTTCGAGCAAACATTCATTTACCTTTTGGGCTTGAGCTCATTAAATCGTTATTGTCTCTGTTTCTCAGGTTAGGCGAAACCAGATTGTGAATTACGAATAGGGCGAACTCCATAGCAGTGAGCATTTTATATACATGTTAATCAAAACACTGGACTGGTTCGAGCGTGACGTCATTCAACTTCTTCTTAGTTTGTACCGTCCATGAATACAGGACTAATTTAAAGCCGGTATTTTGTGAAAGCATCGCCTTCATGAAAATGTCTTATTGGTTTTGATGACATCTGCGTACGGCTGGAGATGCTAAATGACAGCGAAGCCTGAAGGAAATGACGGAGGTCACCCATACCCCGATCATAAGCAGGCTTCTGGGGCCGAGCTCAGTAGTACAGGCTGAGCAATAAAATGAAGATCGTTCGTACTGACCAGTTTGTTCTAACTCAGTCAACAAACAAGTTACATTCTACGAAAGGGAACCTTCCTGTTACTTTCTAAGAATGGGCTTCTTATCCCCGCTTAAGATTTGAGGTATTCGATGGATTTAGAATTGAGCCGGAGTTTACCTAGGTCCACTGTTATGGTCAACAGTATTTTCAAGGAAATGTACCGCAGTTTCCGTGGAACAATTACTTTTTTCGACTCACAATCACTCCGAAGTAGCTCAATCTATGTTTATTTCTTTCTGAAGGACACACCAAAAAAGAGACTATTAGAAGGCAGTACACTCTGGCTGGTGGTCACCGTAGACCGTAGAGATGAACACGTATCTCAAATTCGCAAAGACTTAACCTGCAACCACTTCGATAATTTTTAAACAAATCCACCCAATTCAGTTAACCCAGTTAAGTTCTCTTCATTTTTATAGTTCCAAATTCCCTCAGAGATCTCCAGAAATAACTCGCGAAAACTCGAAAAGATGCTCACGCAGCAGTTATCATAAAACCAAATTATGGACAACAGTTGCTTTGGAGTCATCACAAACTTCTCTATATTCAGTCGTCACGTGACGCTCACCATGACATCTTCCATTTAGTGGGACTGGTCGCATTGTATCCAAGTCAATACGGCTTCCTGTGCTCAATCGAATGTCCAACAGACCTAGAGAGCATCGGTCACATGACCAAAATGTAGCTGAACAGACCAAATTAGACAATCACCGATACACACGAAAATTCGCAGAGATTTTATCTTAGTGAATCTGGGTTGCCTCACCAGAAGCAACACCAAACTGCATAAAGGTAAATTTCCAAAATATTTTCTTAAGATAGCTTACCTTGATTTGTCAGCACTTCCGGATCAGGCGTCGAACAGCGACTGATTAGAGCTTTCGTTAAGGGAAACCGCAGCTTAAAGAACAATCATCCCATGGCGAATGGCGTAGCACTCCTTCAAACCCGTCATTCTACAACCTTTTAAAGTAACAAAACTAAAAAACCTAGAAAGGAAGTACATATGTATATATATATATATATATATATATATATATATGAAACAGCTGTACAGTGCTTC
>NW_008751893.1:32901-64503 GCF_000715545.1 Opisthorchis viverrini | reverse complement strand
AAACTCCGAAGAGTCTGGAACCCGCGACCTCCTGGCTAGTAGCTTGAACACTTGACCGTTCGGCCACGAGTGGCTGATCAGCAGTGTGATTAACTCTCACTTAGACAGGATATAGCGCCGCTCATTCTTCAATCACGGGATCCACATCACGTGGTCACACGTGTTGACTGGCTCCTCGAGCAACGACTTCTCAGATAGAAGTTTCACTCATCGGGTGAAATCTACTATTCCACTGAGCTACTTATTTATACTTATATATTGTTGTTGAGCGGCGCTACATTCTATCTCGGTGCGAGTTAATCACAGTGCTGATCAGCCACTCGTGGCCGAACGGTTAAGTGTTCAAACCGCTAGCCGGGAGGTCGCGGGTTCGAGACTCTTCGGAGTTTCGTGAGATGCGCACTGCTGATGATTCCCAATAAGGATGAAACAGCTGTACAGTGCTTCTCGGCTTTTCAGCATAGACTGGCTTCACTTACAGGACGAAATCTCCACAAACAGATAGACATGTAGACTCTTGTTTTGGGCACCGCTGAGCAACTCCCCTTGGCTTTGCAACCCAGGCGAAAATTAGATAGGTGATTTTCAAAACCCTCTTATTATCACTAAATTTTCTGACTGAACTCGCACTTATTCAACTCCTGTGGGCCGCAAAAGGGTCTTAAAATGAAGACAGACTGAGATTTAAACCTGCATAATGCGCGAGATACTAAGACTGCTTCTCAATTTTGGCAGACTTTGTTTAAACTTTAAGCTCCAACTTGAAGCCGATAGAACCGAGTCAAGATAGTCAAGAGGCTTTGAATATAACTGCGTAAATCTGTGGGAAAATTATGCAGCTTAGTGCAACAAAATAAGCAAGAAGGACAGAGCAGAAGATAATAACGTAATCGTAAATATGTAGATTTAGCGTGCGGTAACAGTGGAATAAATAGTTGGTATATTGGCGTCAATTTGTATGGGTCACGGAGACCACTTCGCATCTAACCCGCTCGTCCATCAGTATAGGCCTAGGAGAGACCAGGCCTAATCAATTTCGCGATACACGAAAAAGGTGGAAACTGCTGTCAGCTGCAACTAATTGGAAAACAGTATTAAATTCAGGCAGAATTGCGATTAACTTGCAAGGGTGGTTGTCGTATAGGTAGTAAAATACCTCCCATCGACCTTAAGTTTTGAGAGTATTATACCCGAATTGGTCGTTGATGTTTAGAAATATTGATAACTTAGGTGCATTTATTTGTCGTTGGTTAATGCGCGCTTGGCCTGTTCGCCGAAATTAGCAGTTAACTTTCGAGAATTTATCTGAATGGTCCTAATTTTTAAAACATGCACTATGGTAATAAATGTTTTTTATTCCATTGCGATGGTAATAATAGAGCAACATTGCTTTCCTCGACAGGTGGCAACCCACAGAGATTCAGTTGTCAAATGCCCGGTATTTGGTCTGTCAGGTAATTTGTTGTCTATCAGAGTCTCCAGGTTTTTAGGTTCCAAACCGTAAGACAAATGTGATTTTGACAATAACGAATGTGTCTTCCATTTGATAAGAGGCTTTTTCGTTTGATCCGGCTTCCCATTGTTGCCCTCAAAGTCTGCACAAACCTGAGAATATGCGGAATGACGACCACAGTGCGTTGGAACACTAGCGGATACTTTGTTTCTATATTAACTTTATTGCACCATGCATCAATGACCACCGTTGAGTTCGACCACAGTCGTTGGAACACTAGCGGATACTTTGTTTCTATATTAACTTTATTGCACCATGCATCAATGACCACCGTTGAGTTGTAGTGGCTAATCAAAGCATTCTGTTTCCGGTGCCGACAACTTCTAACCTCTCCTTCCTGGGGGAGAACAGCACAGACGCCCTAATAACGTATAACAATGCTGTTTGGCCGTTAGAAATCTTCCATTTCTTATGTTTGTTACACAGCTCTGTATCTGACTGTAAATTATCGGAATTCCTGATAAAAGGAAGCCTTGATAAAAGTTATAAGTGTGCAGAGCTATCGCCGATAGGAAGACTGGCTACCATAAAATAACCGGGTCATTATCTCTACGGGTAAACCGTGCGAAAGAACATACTACTGAAATCGACCAGAGGGGTTTACATAAGAGAGACTCCCTAGTAAAACCGAGTCCTATTGACCACTCTCCAAAGTGCTTAGTTATGTCGGTGCGTTCACTTCGTTTGTGAACTATTTCTGAGCTATATCAACCTTGCCTCACTTACTTAATTCACCAAGAAGTACTATGCGCAAACACTACTGCGTAGTTACCAACAATGAATGTTCAATTCTATCTGACTGACCAGTGTTGATTTCTCATAGAGCTATATTCATATTCATATTCATATTCATATTCATATATTCATATTCATATAGAAGCTTATGGGCGGATTTCTCACATGAACAAAGATTGACTTCTCCGGTTGTTGCGCTGGTGGGGTAGTGGTAAGACGTTCACCAAGCACGCCAGATGTGAGGAGTTCACACCCCGGTAAGGCCATTGAATATGTATTGCTGATGAGCTTCCCTAAAAGTGAAATTCGAGTCCAGGGCTTTCCCTCACTTTAATGCCCGTTATCGGTGTCAAATCAGGCAACAGACATCCCCTGCTGAAAATTGCTTTCCCTCTCTATCGATGTACGTGTTTCCAAAAAGCGCATACAAGACCCAAATTCGATCGTGCTACTAAAGTGGCTTTGGTCAAGACCAGATTTTTCACATTTCGCTATTCGGTATCCGGTGATCCTGATGCAATGGCTCGTGGTATCTACGGTTTTGGAGTCGCCCTTAACCCTCAAGGCTGAAAGTGCTTTCCTGGACTGGATCCCAGTAAAAAGTGACCTTTACGGTGTGGGGTTGACACAATTAAGCTTAACGTAGATCGACTTGACGAACCGTATTTGTTTGTCGCATCATTACACGCTCCAAAAGATAACAGTTTCGAGACTGAGAAGAACGAGTTTTATCAAGATCCATCAGTTACCAATGGAGAGCCTCAGTTAAGGATTGCTGTTTTTTCCGGGGTACGCAAATTGACTCTAATCACGTCATCTTCCGGGCCCGTTTAGCACTTTGCTTTCCGCCAGCACTACGCGGGTCGAAAGAGAGCAGCTCCGTTCATCAACCTCAACAAGGTTCAGTAGGTGAATAGTATCGAGCTGATCTGGCTAGAAAGCTACGAGAAATAAACACTCTTGCTTGGAGAGTGAATGGAAGAGGGTTAAAGAGTCAATGCTGTCAAATTTTAGGAGTGTTTGTCCAACCCGACTGACTCAATTCAATGAAGAGTAAATATCTTCCAGATCAGCAAGTCTTATTGCTGCCAGAAAGGCCATACCAGAAACTAGCAACTGTGATTGTGCCCGCATATCCTTCAAACACCGGACAATCAGGAGCTCAAAGAATGACAGAGAACAATCGTGGGTTCCAAAGGCCCGAGAGGTGAAGAAGGATTCCGCTTCAGGCAAAAGTCGTGCCCTGTTTCATCTCATCCAAGCAACGGGTCAAAGGAAGGCGGGCATCGGTGAGACAATATGCGAAAAAGCGGAACAACGGCTCTCCCTCAATCTCCATCTTTGGTGGTGGGCTGAGTACTTCGGAGAACAGTTTACCTGGTCTCCTTCAACACAACCGCTGGTAGAACAAACTAACTTATCATCAGCAGCCGAAATCACCCAGGTCGAGGATGCACCGACTATATCTGTACCTTGAGACGAATTCTTGAACGGTGCCACTCCTTCAGACGTCCCACGTTGGCCGTTTTTTTCTGGATTTGAAAGCTGCTTTTGGTTCTGTTGGCGGTGTCTGGCGATCAAAATTATATCTTTTAGGAGAGCAGTGTATGTGAAATCCAGTGCTCACGTACGAGTATACGGAAACTCTCCCCCAAGTTTACTGCATCCAGTTTACTAAGTTCAGGTTGTACCCTTTCTCCTTTACCCTTTAACTTTGTTACTGATATTTCGCTTGAGATTTATTTGCCTGCCTCTGAAACCTGGGGAGTCGAAATGCTTCCAGGCTGTTCCCACGAACTTGACGGGGGGTCGGCGAATTCGGAGAGTGCATCTGCCTAATGAGCTCCAAGAAGGATGAAACATGGGCTGTCAAAGAGTTTTCAGCATGATTTGTGTATGATTATGATTTGTGTATTACTTCTGAATCATGTTCCGTTATCATTCCGTCCGGAGCCAATGGAGCCCGATTCCGGACCACAATCACAGTTTCGTCCACTCGGTCAGTTGTAAAATCAGATTATTTGGGTCTGGCATCTTGGTTGTTTGCCAGCAAATTCTGTTGCAAAAAATCCGTTGCATGTGCGCAGATATTCGTTGATTTGTTCACTGAGCTGGTCAGTTTGATTGCAAACTATCATCCGCAATCGAGGCGATATAATCAGTGCATTGTTGGGGGACGTAGTGGAACATAACAATCCGTCAGTGGCTGCGTGTCCTAAACCGTTGTATATTCCATGGTTTACAACTCCCCAGAAACATTTGAACTACGCACGGCTGATAGTTTCCAAAAATGTTTGCGCTACGCTATGTCTTCTCTAAGCTTTTTAGTAGAGGTTGGCTCTACTTGTTAATGAAATATTTAGGTTTGTTTGCGAAACAAATTCATTTTGTCTGTATGGGTAATCCGCGGACGGTAGTCTGCTAATGGAATCTCAGTAGCTGCCCAATTTAAGAATGTTTTGAGCTACACTCTGGTACTTATTCGGAAGGTGAGTGCCGTGAATACCTTTTAGCTCAGTGAAACTGATTCAACACTGGGTCCGTTTCCTGGACAGTTTTGTGAACCGTAACCTCACAGTCCACATGGCATTTAAAAGACATCGTTCCATGATTTGAATGCCTGCAAGAAGTGTGCTGCGTGAAGTACCAACGACTACCTCTCCTCTCACTCTGCGTAACTGTTTGCTAGTAAGCATGAAAACGTTGCGTGCATGAATGTGTATTAAATCCAGTAGCACAGCACGCGTGAAAGATGCTTGCGTCGTAGTAGTAAATATGTGTGGAATAGAGTCATCCTCGAAGTCTCTACTCAGCAACAAGTTGTATAGATTAGTGAACTGACATGCAGGAGAATAAATGTCTTTCAGATTTGTTGATTTAAATAAACAAACTCGTAATCCATACCTATGTGGTACCGCCCAAAAGCCTGGCGAGAAACAGTCCTCAGCGTGTCTTCGCGGGCACCGTGCCATGGTAGGATGGGAGTTTGACCTCGAGAACAGATTAAAGACATCGCTGTGTTCTCGACCCGCGGCTGGTGTTCGCCAATTTGTTTCAAAAGTGGATTCTCCAAAGATTCTTAGGCGTCGGATTAGTTTGGTTATGCTTTAGTAGATTTCATTGTCTAGTGGCTCACTGTACGCGTAAATACCGCTGGATCTCATTTTCAACAGATGAAACCTTACAGATATACCTGTATAATAGACCGTTACAAGAGAATGGTATCTGTCCTGACATGAGTAGTCGGAAAGCTTCCATATTTGCGTCACACTTAAAGATGACGTTTCATTTCGAGCACTACTGTGAAGATAGGTCGCCTTTTCTTCATGCAGTTTGGTTAATCTTATAAAGGAAGTGGTACAGGCGTACCTTCGGTCAGTTGTCAAATGGACCTCTAAAAAATCACAGCCAAAATAAACCATCGCAAGGTTTGACGGTTGCATTTGCGTTTTGCTCCGCCAGAATATACGACGAACTTTTCGTTTGAAACTGTTAAAAGTAGAGAAGGTCGCCGGAGACTGTAAGGCAAAAGACGTATTTTCCATGCTGTAATTTCTTGTATAATTATGCTATGATTGATCATCAAAATCGCCAACTTACTTATAATTCTTTGTTTGTATCACCGTAGTATTTCATTCACGTTTGAAACAACTCACGGTGCAAACATAACCGTAGTCTATTGGTTAAATCACAACTCGTCAAAACTGAATCGGGAATAACCAAGATAATGGATCTGTTAAAAAGAGAACTGGTGAGATTTTTGTGTGTGCATATGAACGTGAGAACCTTTTTGCAGCCCCGCGAAGTACAAGTTTCTTGGGATAAAACCAATTACAGTAACCTGTTGTGAAATTCTCTTTAAATTACTTCGCAAAGTTTGCTTGCTTTTTTGTGCTATTCCTCGTATACTTGGCAATGATTGATTACTATATATAAAAGTGTTTTCGCTATCTTGCAGCCCTTGTATGCCACTATGCTTTATCAAACAGGAAAACGTTCAAATTTTCTTAGTAAAATGTTATAAACTATCGTTTTCACATGACCTCGACCGCATTTATTGATCGTCTTATGTGAAAACGATATTCAAACAAGCGCAATTTTTGAAAACATGAGCGGTTGGCGTTCGGCACCTTTGGAGACCCTGATTGCAGCAAGCCACTTGTCCAAAAATAAGTTTAAGTTGAACCTAGCCTGGTTTGCCTATAAGAACTGTTGATGGCTCGTATGATTGCAAACTCTACACGCAAACAAATCTAGCTGCTCCATTAAATCCGTCTGGATGAAAGATTGCAATAAATGAGTGGTGAATGAATCATGGTTGGGACAGACGCACATTACCTCAGTATGGAAGCACAACATGAGGTTTTCAAGGTTTCTAAAATCAAATATTAGATGGTACTGAGCTCTAATTTTGGTATTACTGAACGATATCCAAACTCAGGTTGGAAAACCGCAGTCGGGGTGTGACAGCTTTCTAGAACCTGGCAAACGTGTTGCTGCGATACAAAATAATACGAATTTATCTCAAAACTAGCTGCATCAAAATAACGTCACATATGTTTCCCGTATCACTTCCAGAACGCATGCAAAATGATTTGGCCGGAAAATAGGCAAACCATAATATGATTGGATAAAAATGACATTGTGACGCAATGACACATTACGGAGGAAACTCAAACGGTGAAGTTAATCGTCTGCTTTCTTTCCTCCCTGGTGCTTCATATTTCTCGTTACAGTTGGTTGATAGAGAACAGAAGCAGCATTTCACTGGTGAAAATTTTCTCTCAGTTTACGTTCGTAAGCCTTTTAGAAATAAGTCTCAGTTTTCAATTATTGAAGATATTTTCCAGCGTCAAACATTTGTGAACAACTTTGAATTGTCTCATACGCTTGACAACAATAAACAAGTTCTATAAGAAGGCTCTTTACATGACAACTGCATGCACTGCTGTGCAAGAGTAGAAAGTGGTTTACATAAAAATGTTAACAGGTGTTTACTGAAATGAACTTTGCCAAGCAGCAGAGAAGATAACAGTAATTTTTATCGGCTTCAAGATGGAAAATGCAGTGCAAGGTCCATCATTCATGCTTTCAGGATCCACTAACCGGCCTGTTGTAATGACTGTTTTGGGACACAGACTCACGTGTTGCAACGGTTACATATCTTCGGGTTAGCATTGAGCATGTATACTTAAAAGATTGGTTAGGCTGTTGAACATTCATACCACTAGTACAGCTGACAATTTGTTTTACTGTGTATTGGTTGGTGAAAAATGACTATTAATTTATTTTTTACTATGGAACAACCTTTGTAAAGATATCAATAACTACTATTTTCATGTTTGAAGGACGCTCGTGAACACAAAACGTGAGCAAACCAGGCCGTAAACATCTTATATCATTGAAGAGTTCCTCTCATTGGTTAAACCGGTGTAGCTATGACACTGAATAATCACGTGGGATCTTTGACCAGGGTTATCTCCTAATCATTTATCGAGGCATTTTTCTATCAAACGCGTTCTGTGGATGACGTTACTCTGTCAATTCAGTTGAGGGCAGATTTTTGTTTTACACGGTTTTCGTGACCAGCATCGAGTCTCTCACAACTAAAAATGGCTTATAACGCCCTGTTTTTCAAGCTTATAATCTTGAAGTCCTCGGTTTTTAAAAGGTATATAGAGACGCTCGGTCCCCTTGTAGCCATTCTCCAAACTCACAAAATGACTGTGATAATGAATAATATCATATCAGAAACCCTTCTGAAAAATCTGGGAATGATTTGTCTGTCGTTAGGCAAGATGTTATCAAATCCATTTCCGAGTTAAACTGTTTCGACAGAAATCATTACCAGTGAACATTACCAGTAAATATTACCATATACACATGGAATAAACTATTTAAAAAAGGAGAAAATGTCTACTACCTACCTAGAAAATGGAGCATACGTTAATTCAAAAGACGTTTATGTTGCATTAAAAACAGCAGCAGACTATTCAGTCACATAGTAGATCTGTTTTGTACCACTGAGTGTAGTTCCTCTTGTTTCGAAGACATACGTACAACGAATGAGGGCTTCCTGATAAATGAAACTGACTGCCTAATTGAAAAATTTTTTAAATGAAAAAATTTGCATTCAAGGTTCACAGAAAGCCAAGACTACCGAGATGTCTTCCAAAAGGATGCCTTAAACTGAGCTGGCATATAACTTTGAAAGTTGAATTCGAACGTATATGGCCATGACTTCTATCCGGCCGCTCATAATGGTAATGACTGGCAATGACTGATTTTAATCGCTGTGATCTGTGAAGAGATTGAGGCCCAAGACTTATCACCGGACGGCTTCGTCACTATACCGTACGTTGTCCACATGATTTTCGTAAAGATGCTTTTAACTGTCACTTACCTTTGTTTTAAAAGGATGCTTAAGGCACTGCGAGATATCACCTCAAACTGTCTCTCAGAGCAAAATAACCAGAGGCTAAACGAGCCGATTCCTTAACTCAGGTGTTGCTCAGGCCTAGTTTAAATATATGCTCCTTTTGAAGAGAACGGATATTATCATTTATTTTTGAAGAGCATGGTCACAAACGTAAAAAGTGGATGCAAGCGACGAATGCGAAAGAGTAACAGGAGAATACAGGAGAAAACAGAAAAACGTGTCAATCGAATTCAAGCCATCAACAGTTCCAGTCAGATGAGATGAAACTAAAGTATGTACAAATTTTGATAAGGAAACATGCGTCTAAAGTCCAACAACCGAAGAAAGAACAAACGATATGGAATGCTCTTCAAGGCGCGGTAGGAGCTAGCACAGTCGTGGAATGCTCTTCAAGGCGCGGTAGGTGCTAGCACAGTCAAGACTCGCACATCAGGCAGTGTCCTGATGTGAGATCAAATGGCAATGTGCCACGCATAAAATTTTCATAAGTACGCAGAGAGGCCAGAATGGCAAGCAAACAAAAGTCACTGACTGCGAACTTAGGAAGTCCCTGTCCAATGACAGCCATAGCGGATTGAGGAAAGCAGACCCCTCGATAAGAGATGATTATCGGTCGGTGAACCAAAAATTCGACATCACAATCGATTTCATGTAGGGCTGGCATTATGGCGAGGTATTATTCAATAGCACCATACTTCTGCTTCTCACTCCACACAGTCACTCCGCGCCCATTCGAGACCATGCTGACGTCTACCACAGTTGCTCGGTGCTCCCGAACAGCGATTAGTTCGGGTTTGATGAAGGACGTCGAAGTAGGTGCTTTCAACTCCTCGAAGCCGGTGTATCCCAGTCGACGGAGATGTTTTGCGAGTTCCCTTGCAACGCGATTATGACGAGCACATCTGGCATCATGCGTGATCCAGCAAGACTGAAAATATGCACCAAAATCTCCGGCTGGCCACAGTTTCCACGACATAATATCGTCTGGCCACCAGGACCATGCCGAGCGCTTCTTACTGTCGTCCTGAGCAGGTTGCATCGGAGCCGGATACCGCGGATAAATATCAGTGGAAACACTCCTTCTGGAAATACGAGCCATCGATTTGAGAGAGGCGAAGCGACCAACTCTCGTAAACCGCGACCGTCAACGCTGTTGTGCAGACTATCATCCCAAGCATCCACCAGCTCCTCCTTGTTGTTTGCGCATGCACCATGGACTCGGATCGGAAGGCTGAGATCCCGAACAATTTTGCCAAATGCGGAACGTTGGCCATATTGCGTAGTACTCGACACTGAGTAGACTGTCGCAGTCAGACTTGGGATAACAAGTCCTTCATGTTGTTTCCCGGCGTGGATGTAGCTGATCGGGATATCCTTCGGTAGACGTAGCCAGCCACGAATATATTGCCTGAAGTATTTGTCCACTCTTTTGAGCGTGTTCCGATGAACTCGGCCGAGCACGAGCCAATATGTCAGCCTGGATATCAGGTAATTCCTCGTGATATCCATTCTTTGATGCGGCTTCAACGGGGCACGCGCCAATTCTTCGAGCAGTTTGAGCAGGTGCTGCAGGTGATTGAAGATCCCTTTCCCCTTGGAGGTAAAGGGAATGCCCAAATATGTTACGGTGTCCGTCGGACCCAGAGGAGTAATTAGTTCCTCGGCGAAGCGAGATGGTTCGACTGAGACTGCTATTGGCCGATGTTTCCTGTCCCCACAAATAACCATCACTTTCATTTTTCGGGCGTTTATCTTCATGCGAGCTCTTCCCAGCTCGACCGCAGCAGCTTCAAGCTTCTCTTTAAGGCGTGCCTGACTTTCTGCACACACGACCCAGTCGTCAGCGAAGGCAGAACCATCTACTCAAGTGTCATGGAACTGGTATCCCAGTTGCGGCCGGCGTAATCCAAGAACCTCATCCACTGCCATAATGAATATAATGGGGAGAGTGGATCTCCTTGCCTTACACCTTTGTGGCAGTGAACCTCGGAACTGAAGAAAACTGCTACAGCATTCTCATAGAACTGTACGATGTATCGAACTAGAGGTGATGGTGCTCCAAACGCCTCGGCAGATCTGACGATTGTGTCATGCGGAACCGAATCAAACACTTTCGAGGTAACAACGAAAGCCAAGCTGAGGTTAGAAGCAGTCGCTGAAGAGTGACAAAGCAGGGCACGCAACAGCGATATGGCTCCTAAACAGCCGTCTCAGCGCAGGAACGCTTTATTTGGAACCCGGACATTCGATTATAAAATACCGTACGACACCAACAGGGTTGTACATTTGCTTGCAATTTAGTACACAATTCAATTTTATTTATCATATTTCATTACAAGCAGCAAACTTGAAACTTCGACAAAAGTCTCTGAACTTTGATCGTTCCTAGATTCTTCACAATTTTTCAAAAGCCATTTTTCGTCTGTATGCATGGCCAACTCGTACAGGTTTTTTTTCCAGATAGACCTATAGCACAAAATATTAGGCCTTGGTCACAATGAGAAAGCATTTAAAAGTCTGCGATAGTTTTGGTGCTTTTCCGATTAATTGTTATTATGCTCCCTCTACCGAGCATCTCTGTGAGTTCAAAAATACCGATCCGCAAAACTTCTAAACTGCTGACGAATAAAATAGCAGATTTTAGGATTGCCTAAGCTCAGTGGATAGATGCTCTTTAGGGATCCTCCCTAATTCTCTAAAGAAGCATGCAAATTACTTAGATACTGCTGAAAACATGTGAACACATGTACAGCCAAAGTTGTGGTAAATTCTGATCCCGCTCCATTGGGCAAAATGTCGTATAGCGGAAGTGGACAAAGTTTGCTTGCGAGCAGCAACACTTTGCAATCAATATCCATATGCATTGATGACAAAATTGGTCAGAAGAAAACCTCCGTCTGAAGCAATTTTACTGTGTATGTTCCAAGTAAACAACACAAATGTGGTGTCCAATGAAGCCCACAGCAAGGTGCATAATCCCAAATGTCAGGTGGTGTCTATATGTCTACAGTCCTTTACGGGTGCACCCCAGGAAAATGTCCCTTCCTGTAGAATTCAACATTTTTTCAACTTCATGAAGAGTAGCATGGGAATCATAGTACCTAAACACCCACTTGATAAAGATGCATTCATCCACTTCACAAATTTTCTTGTTTTAACAGAAACGTTCACGCGAATCACATTTTTGCATCAGTTTATTCTTTGACTTGTTCAGCGTGTAAAATAAATCTAACTGCAATGTGAAACAATCTCCGAGAAACCCGGACAGTCCTAAAAAGTGCCACCAGAATAATGGACGTGTAATAATTTCGTTTATCTTGTTGATGCAACGCGTGTGTGTTATGGTTTTCGAACAATATTGCTTAAACAATCTACGGAAAGCTATTCCTCCAAGACCTAATTACGATGAAGCTAATGAGGTGATGATATTGGAGCACAGATTGGGACACAAATAAATAAAAGAGGATTATACTTTTGTTTTTATTACTATATCCAACTTGTTTTGCTAACATTGCGGTCGCCGGCGCTATTCATCAGTGCGTCCGCCCGAATGGGATAATACCTGTCCGGTACTTGCATTAGCTTTGTGCTCTCCTGCATGTTTACGCGTTCCAATGTGATGGAAATCAGCGATATGTGGTTCTAATTCTCAGAGCACGGTGATTGAACTGTGCTAGTCGACTTACAGCTGACGCTCAAAAGCAACTTTTCTATCTTTTTGCTCTGGGTCAAAATGCAAAATTATTGCCTTCACTGTGGTAAACTGACAAAAAAATCATTCATGTATAAGCACCGTTTAAGCACTAGTTCCAGTTGGAATTGTGACCGATCTAATACGTCGAATCGGTGTGCTCATCTAACATCTTCTCTTTCGTCTGTTTATACCATCTTGCCTATTTGATCCCGTGGGACTTCCCCATCAGAATGTTGATGACAAAGGTAACTTCCATCATTGTCTCTCGAACGGATATTAATCGGCGTTTACGTCCTTTATTTGGGAGAGCTAACATGAATGTCAAATTACATTTTCGAAATTAAATAATACTTATTGACCGACAAATGGTGTCACAACCTGTTCAACTACAGTCATGGTCCATTGTATTGTAGGAACATGGGTGTTTAAACTCGTGAGACGTGACATAGGTATGTGGAAGACAAGGTTCAGTAAGAGGAAGCACAACTTGAGATTTCCCTAACGTATTAGACAAACACATTTTTCTACTAAAAATGTGCGATCGACGATTTTGGTGACTGTGCTCAACCAATCAGTTTTCAGTCAGGTGATAATTAGAACAAACGGTCTAATGCTGGGGAAAATGAACGTCAGATGTGTATAGACCGAACAAAGTGTAATTTTTGTGTAATTGTTGAAGGAAGTGTACCCATTTCTAATCATTCTTTGCCACACACACAGCAAACAGAATGCTGTGGAAAGTTATTTGCAAATTTTGTTTATAAAAACCCTCCTACTTGTATAGATTAGGTCTCAAACTTTTTCTGGGCGTTATAATTCAATAAACATTACTAATGAAACATAAATTAATTGGAGTTTCCGAAACGCAGTCCTGCCAAGCCAATGTGCAAGCCAAAATATTTTGTTTTGTAGCTCGTACATCGAAAACTTACAAGGTTGTAAATTCTTTAGAATCAGATTTATTTCTTTATGAACTCGCTTCATTTGTGATCGACGACGGCCTTGGCTTTCTGGTGTGTCATCGAAAAGCAATTCTACTCAATTTATAATCTATTCCGACTTTCACATTATTGAAGAGAGACCCTTCTCTTGTTAAGTAATGTTGCATCATAAATTAATGGAGTTTCCGAACCGCAGTCCTGCCAAGCCAATGTGCAAGCCAAAATTTGTTGTTTTGTAGCTCGTACATCGAAAACTTACAAGGTTGTAAATTCTTTAGAATCAGATTTATTTCTTTATGAACTCGCTTCATTTGTGATCGACGACGGCCTTGGCTTTCTGGTGTGTCATCGAAAAGCAATTCTACTCAATTTATAATCTATTCCGACTTTCACATTATTGAAGAGAGACCCTTCTCTTGTTAAGTAATGTTGCATCCGTAATAAGCCTGCTTCAGCGGGGAGCACATTAATGACAAATTCGATGTGTCGACGCGTCACAGTGTCATTTCCTGACTTGAACTTCAGAGACTTCCCCAAATGAGCTTGATAGGCCGGCCTTCTGTAACTTAACCGGGGACAAAGCGGGTGTATCGATATTGCGCTTTTGTCTACTAAATCGGGTGTGAAATATAGATGATTTCTTCCTTAACTCCTTACATGCTACGAACCAATCAGAGACTTTTTTCTGGATAGTCCTTGAAAGGATAACCATATCCGATAGTAAACAGTATGTGAGCGTCTTCATACCGCGCTGACTTATAAATATACCGTCAGGCTACGCATAAAAATTTCCAGTTCGACGTTTTTCACTTACCTACCCAGGCGCACAGAATGCGACAGAAACTTTGAATAGCTGGAAGCTATTGACAAGAAGTAGGAGCGAACGAATGATTTACGCAAGAAGTTAATGCTCTGGAGACTCATTTGGTACATCTTGAATGATAAGATGTTGAGGAGCTAAGACTAGAAAACGCTGTTTATCTTTCTTGTATTTGAGTGACCCTACCGTATGCATCAACCTGGTACATTTACAAATTTTGACGGTGCAATACACAACAAAAACTGAATTATTTATGGCAGTTTCACAACTAATTTGATTGATCAGGACCAACAATTCTTCCGGGGAAGTTATATAGTTAATGGTACAATATATTTTTTCAGAGGAGACTCCTCTGTATAATGTTAAATGAGTAATAATTGCAAAGTAATAGACGGATTCTCACGTATTCCGAATATTTTTCAATATTTATTGCTAGCAAAAGACACGGTGGTCCAGTATAATTCGATGCTCCTCAGGTCAGAGGACGGTCTTGGACTTCACAGCACGAAGCAAGGTAGTAGCGATATTCTGTCAACTGCATATGCATCCAGAGCTTTCACTTTCAGTGGAGTGATTGGTCGGAACGATTCGCCAATTTTTTTTATAATCACCACCATAAGTAACCGGGACGGTGACTCAAACCAGGCTTTGGAAATTTCATCTCATATTGTGTGCAGTCTAGTTTTAGCCGTTTATACAACAATTTACCAACAATTACCAACAATTTGTTGTGCCATTTACTGTCTGCTCCAATTAGGAGGAGTAAAATTAAAAGATGCCGTAAGCCGAATATGGAACTGCTCAATTTGGGGGTTACGTCCGCCACTATCGACAGGAAATTACGATCAAAAATCTTCGTGAGCCCTCAGGCTTGAAAATATATTTTTTGTGTTTATCAGCCTTGCTCAAAAATTGTCATCTATTCCTGTTCAATGACAAGAACACTCAAGAACAGAGGAAGCAACGCAAGCTTCGTTGGACTTACAGTCAAACCTGAGCCAACGTTTGGGTTTTTAGGGGTTCTTATTTGACATCGCACCTAGTTTCATGTCTGTCTAACTTTTTCAGCATTTAATATCCATTGAGTAATTTACCAAAAGGCATGGTGTCACAATGTCTGGACGTTTCAGGATACAAAGACACCTATTACCTTGGATGCTAAGTGTAACCTGAAGGCTTGTTAAAACAGGCCTGCACCCAAAATTGAGTTCAGCGTTCCTATAAGATACCTTGTGCCTACAAGTTAATGCAGGACTGGGGTAAAACAGTGCTTATGTGTCCGAGCTGAAAGTTGCGCTTGACCAAATTCTGCGAATTCTGATGAGTTAGGTCAGTGTATTTTTTGGCAAACCTACAACGATTGATGTGGAGGCGACAAATTTGTTGATTGAAAAGAAGTTACTTGATCCCCAAAGCAGTAAGATATTTACAAGACGTGCGCCAAAACGATGCCATTGGAAGTTTAAATACTTGTCTCCAGAGATAGATGATTTATTAGACGGGGGAAAATTTGGTCAGCCTATGTTTGTAAGCACATGAAGGATATCGCTAAAACATCAGAAATGTCTCACAGTAACTTTCTTTGAAAAATGGAACCGCCTACCTTAGAGGGTCCGTGGCAGCATTTTCATCAACTTCTAAAAGCCTTGAAAGACTCACTTTTCATGACGTATTCTATTGCATGGTAGTGACTTCCCAGCAGATCCATCGAATTTACATGCACACACACTTCTCCACTCATAACCAGCAAAATTTTTGCATCTCCTGCGATTACCTAAGGCTGGACAGAGTTATGATACTTCCTGAGTCAGCACACTTAAAGTCACCTGACTCAATCTTCTAAAAAGTCTTGTAATAGTAGCATTTTCGAACGATGCGTAGTAGAAATTGGGTTAATTTGTAGCTTGTTCGTCATCAATTTACCTTTGGCCAATTTAATATAATCCATGAACGGCATACTCAAAGCAAACAGAGCACATTTGATCTTTCATTATTCCACAAGAAACGAACAATTCTCAGACTGCTCTCAGAAAAGAACTCAAATTACCAATGAAAGTTCTGTTGTTGCATGAATCTAAGAGCGAAAGGGACCTTAAGTAATTAAGCGAACGGATTTGTTTGGGGCAGTCGGTAAACCAAGAAAGACAATACTGGATGCTGCTTCAAATTCACAGGTTTAATTTCCACCGATAAGTTTTGGAAATAAGAAGGGTGTATCTAACACTGACATCACTTGTGCCTAAATTAATATCACATTATTTGTAAACCTGCAGTCTAAGCAGCAGAGAAACCAAAAAGGTAAAAATAAAATGCATATTCCAGGGTAGATAAAAACCTCAAATGAAACTCCCACATGGACACTTTTGTTTTAGACTTGGTGGTGACAACACTAATTGACAAGCCATTGCACGTTGTGAACCATAAAACTTTATTCATTTGAAATCACAATAAACATGCTGATAGTAGCCCGTCGGAGAAAAACGACTTTGAACGGCATAAACAGGCGACCCAGCTGTGTTTCAGGTGAGCTTTCCATTTAAACCGACTTAGTGCGCAAATGAGAGTACTGGTTGAACCAGTGGTGTGCTGTGGAAGATTTTGAAGCAAACTTGTGAGAAGTTTTATTCGTAAAAATAAACTGCGATACCTTATTTATGGTGCCAACTGAAACATAAGGCGGCGTTTATACAGCACATTCAGGTAAAGAATATCACAAACGAGAGATTAAGTTGAGTCACTGTGGAAGCAAATTGACTTGCAAATGAAAGTATTTGTCAAAGTCAGTCCAAATTGGGTTCAGGTGAAACACAGAGTTGGCGAAAACTCGGAAAGTGTGCTTACCTGATGAGCCCCAAAAAGTTCAGGTAAAGAATATCACAAACGAGAGATTAAGCTTGAGTCACTGGGAAGCAAATTGACTTGCAAATGAAAGTATTTGTCAAAGTCAGTCCAAATTGGGTTCAGGTGAAACACAGAGTTGGCGAAAACTCGGAAAGTGTGCTTACCTGATGAGCCCCAAAAAGTGGCTCTCAACCTTATGAGTAGTGCATTACGTCTATACATGTACCGGGATATCTCGAATATCGTACCAACCAAAAAATGAGGTGGCCTTGTGCAGCACATTCAGTTGCTTGAAAACACCATAAGCGAGAGATTCAGCTGGGTTCAAAGTACCAAATTTATATTATATACTGCAATTTCTCGGATATCGTACCAAATGAAACATGACGTCGACTAGTTCAGCGCATTCTTTTGAGAACACCGTAAACGAGGGTTTCAGCTCATATTCCAGATCGCGGACACCGTCCAACCGGTTTGCTGACATAGTAAATTAATGGGCCACCATCTTACGAGTTTCGGTGTGCGCCGCCTGCCGTGAGTGCTTATCCAAGCACCAGAAATGCACTCACTTCTTGGTTTAGATCGGTGACACGCCTAAAACCTATAACAAGGACGATGACATCACAGAATAAAAACCTCTGGAAGAAAACCAGAACAACTCTTGAATGTTAAAAACGTACTAAAAACCACAAGGCACAACAGGTTTTTATGACGATCCGGTTCTGTGTAGTGTCTTAATAGGGAGACTAAGGCCCATCTTGCTTTCACCTTCACAGCCCTCAGGAGACAATTTATGTGACTAAAACTAGATTACCAATGGGATGAGCAACAGGATACCACAAAGTTCCTGTTTCCAGTCAAACTATGTGAACGTGAATTTCGGATGAGTCTGATGAATCCAAGAAATTTTCGATAATGCCTGGTCCACCACCCTCTGTCGTATGCCACACAAGGTACCAAGAGTACAACAAAGCGTCACTTTTCCTCTACCGGGAATCAATAAGTTAACGACACTTTGGTGGTCCGACGTTCAGCTAGTACTCTTCAAGCGGCAACAATTATGCACTGAGGAAACAAAGATGCAATCGCTCGGAAACAGACCGTACAGCGCACGAATTTCGATCATTTTTCATTTATTTTGGAAGTTTCTGTGGCAACCCAACCAAATCGAATGACAATTTTAATCATCATCAATCATAGTTTCCATGACGTAGAAAAAAGCCCAAAAAGTACCACATGGTTTTTAAACTAAACGTTAAATTTTTAGAATTCAGCGGAACCTCTGCCAACAGTAATCGCGGCAGATCTGGTCAGATCAAGCATACGAAAGTTCACAATCATATGCAAATAAGCTTCCGTGTCCCTCCATTTTTCTCGTAAAATAGATCAAATAAGTGCATGTTAGAATCATCGAAGTGCTCTAAAATTATTCCTTAACCAATTTTTGAGAAAGCGTTTGCTTGTTTTTTTATTCAAGGCTGATCTACAAGCGAAACTTTTATAAACTTTGTCAGTGAAGTATTCTCCATCAGGGGCGAACTTTCTGAATTTTAGTGCGCAGGAAGCAGGTTCCAGAAAATTCTAACGTTCCGTAAATGGCAAAATTGTTTCAGCACACACAGGTCGTCTAACTCTTAGAAAATTTAATCTCTTCATGGGTCAGGTAGATAGTATTGTTTTGGAGGAAATAATTGATAAACATGGTAACGTTGGTCTTAAATCATTGGCACTGGCTCGAATCTACGTTACCTGACCATTGCGAGCCTCATAAATTTAAGCTTCACTTTAACCTTACATTGGCTTCAAAGCTGCTGAAATCCTCCAGTTCTTTTCCACAAACGTCATACAGGAGGAATGTGGAGAATTACTTACCTTGTGGGCTGTTTATAGTTTTCAAAACAGCCTTCTAAATGGTCAATGGACAAGTAGTTTTGATTGTTTCTTTTTGCAAATCCTTTGTCGGCTGCACAAATTCATTAATCCCTCCAAGGGGGTTGATAGTCCCACTGTCAAAGAGGGCAACTGGGTTCAAAATAGATGCAATGGTGGATTCATTACAATAATTTTTAGATGCTGTCTAACACCTACCCTCCAGAAGCCGTTCTGTCACTGCGAAATGGTACAGCAGTGGATTTTTGGTTGGATTGTTACCTTTCCTGACCATAACACCAGTGAAAAAAAACTTGAAAATGGTTTCTGAAATGGAAGTACAGCGTCTGATAACGGCTTTGGCTCGATGCCACTTTGAGTCGACCCAATATGAATGTAACTGTAAGCATATAATATGGTCATAATATATATAACATAAGTGTTTGCAAAACAATTTCTCCCTTATATTTACTGTGGGCCGAAAAACAATACCAAATATTCAGCTTGGTTTCGGTGAAACGAGTTTGTGTGCTGATTTATCCTTTGGCTTAGAGTTATTACAGCTAATGACCTGCGGGTTCGCAGTTATGCCATGACATGGACCGACAATACCTAGAATGGAAAAACGGCTTCGGCAACAATGGCTTCCCCAAAGACACCGATGTCACAACATGTGGGGCTTTTGTACTGTCCTCATTTCAGGGTGCTAAGTTCTACGCTCTTTGCGAAATATGTGGTCGGAACATTCACCAGCCTCAATCAAACTTCGTTAAACCGGAACCTCGTGTGGGGTACCAAAAATCAGGGGTGTCGGGAAAAGGGTTGATAGAGTCTATTGTGACCCAGTGCACAGCCTGCTAAGCTGGTTAGTCAATTTGAAGCCAAGTGCTCATAATCTAATCTCAGTTCTGCTGTAAAACATAAGATGAACATCACTACTGAATTACCATACAGGGGAATGAGATGTCCACAAACTGCACTTCAGACTACACCGTGGCAAATACTTAAGTCAGTTGAACTTTCCTGTAGACCATGTGGCAAAATAGCCGTATAGTTATGAGCATACGCTACCTTGAATGTAACGAAGGAAAACCTATTGTGATTCCCTATAATCCAGGCTATTCGACAACGCTGTTAATCTACGGCATCCGACTGGACAGACACCATCAAATAAATGGGCTGCTTTAAATACTTCAGTACAAATGAAATTAAACGAAATATCGCGATCGAAATTGAACTGAATGGCGCCATGAACAGAATATTTTCTCCATGACCTTTGTTTTTACGGTAACGTAATAAACAAGTGAATGTCCTAATTAATGCTGCTGGTCAGGTGAGAATGCGTACACATGGAGGTGACGATTTCCACTTTGTCTGGAAGGCATACCTTTCCTACAGTCACGGAAAGTCCAAGGTGCACGCGGAAAGCGCACAATTCTGTGTTCACTTTGTTTTAGTTGCTTTAGTTGTAAAGCATCCGAGAAGTGATTTCAGACGTCGCAAGTAACTGCAACTTATACTATGATATCATCTTTGAAATCAATGGTGTTGCTGAAATCTTCAGGAATTAGCCACCACAGATCATTTAGATCGTCCAAAAGATTTTTCGGCCTTTCATTATTCCTCCTGAAAATAGATGCTTGGATCAATTATGCGGATGTATTTAGAGAAAATACTACTTGCGCAATCTACAGAAGCACAGCTATTTAAACTTGATTTGCTTGTCTATTAGCTATAAGTGAAAACGTTTCACCTACTTAGGATAAAAAGCGGTTTAAAAACACTTTCACCAAGCCTGTTCTACTTAATTACGAGTACGTCGCCTTTATCTTGCGCAAAGTTTTCGAAAAAAGTTTAAAACGGCTGAAAATAGCTTACGGTTATACGAACTCCAAACTACTTATCGACAACACTTGATCTTATGTTCTAAAAGAGGTTGATAACACAGGATTAGAAGCTCTCCACAATGGTGATTTTATCAAGGATGTTTTCTTTTGGGTCATTACAAACGTGCATTAAAAATGTGTGCTCTTATATTCAATCAAATGAAATTTCCCACCGGATACTAGGCATATACACATTATTCCTCAATCAGAATAAAATTGGTTAAATTATAGAACATACCTGTCGCTTGTTATCTACAGACAAATTTTTCTTGAACTAAGTTTTCGTACCAGGCAGTTTCTTTCTGTTACATCAGGGGAAAGAGGTCCATCTGATATTTTGTGTTCACTTTTCAGTAACCGGATCTCTAAGTCCACAAACATACTATGATTACATCCGGGTTGACATTATAGTGTCTCATACATCTTACAAATGTAACAATATCCACGGCTCTGCAAAACCATGGTCTCCTAGACCTTGTGTGCAATCAATTTCACGCGTCCTAAATTGGATGTTCCTGTTATCTATGAACGTTATCTGTCACTTCGCTAGGTCTAACGGAACCGGACATTTTGACATCAAGATAAAAATGGCGTTAAATTTATTGGCATAAACCAAGGAAAGAAAAAGCAGGAATAAAATTTTCATTAAGATATTCGTGACATTTTTGAGGCTTATTCGCCGTTAGCCTAGAAAGCAAATTAGTGCTTCATTAGCCGTTGAACAGTTTGGTGGCATGCTAATCCATCTAACCGAAAGCAGGGTTTTTGGCGTAATTTGATTATATATAGCAGTATGCTTAAAAAAAACAATCTTGCCCGCTTATTTTGAAGAAAGTTGTCAAAGCAAATAGCAATGAAATCTAGGCACGATAAATTCGAAGCCAAACATTAGGTTGAAAGCAAATTTTTGCGTGTCTGACTAAGCTGGGTTCTAGGCTAAAGCATATCCGCGTCCAATTTGTTTCAACCGACTATGTAAAGTTTACTAGGCAGGGGTCGGCAGCCAACTCCAAAGCTGCTAATCCTGTTTCACAGAGTCTCACCAGCTGAGCATCCGGGTGACGGGAAGCGTGCATAAATCCAACAGATGCAATGAAATGGTTGTGCATAAACTTGTGGATTACATGTAACGTGGAATCACGTAATTCTAAAATACTAGCGGAATTGCACGCCTTTATTGATATCCATTTTCAGAAAAATACTTGACGTACGGAATTATGGGTGAGAGTAATGCAATATAGTCTCGCAAACGGATAGCTGCGCACAGTGGCCAATCTTTCTGTGCAAAGCTGTGTAACTGGGAATTTCGGGGTCGGAAGACATGTTTTCAAAAGTGTGAAAACATTAGTGATTGATCACTATGGATTGGTTGCCTGGTGAGCTTGAAAGCCAACAAGCATGTTCACTGCCCATCCTCGATGATCCACGACCGGTTTCGCCCTTCCTTTGGCTCATCAAGTAGATGCAATTCCTGAGTACTCTCTATCATGACCTCTGACTTGAGGCATCTATGAAAACAAAATTTTACAGCGCAACTGTACTGAATACATAAGTGTCGGGACTTCTATTTCAAAAACAAATTGTCGTAGTAGCACTTCCTGCCATACAAGTCACTTTCCATCAAGATGTATTGCACGACCAACGACAACTGAGTGGAAGTTATGCCATGGTGAGGTCGACTATTCTTCCGGTCAATTGCCTCTAGTTGCTAAAAAAATTTATCTCGTCCCCTGCTAGTTTTGCCAATGTGTCTGTGCAACAGTAGATGAAATGATGGACAGTATAAGGAGTTAAAACTTCAGTTACAGTGTGTGATGTTTTCCGGAGGATGAGCTGGTTGGTTCGTCATGACATTTTGAAGCATACAAAAGTGAGTTGTACGTATTGTTCGCTTGTGCCTTTTATATGATCTACGTGACTACGTAATCCACTGGATGGAAGTCGACTGACGGAAGTGAAGTGATTTTCGAGAGGATTATCTTCATTGCGCCCTTATAACCAGCTACCAAGTGGTTTTTGTTACGCGTCAATCAGCGTGCGAAATCTGAATCATATATCCAAATAGAATTACCCAATTCGTCCCTTGCTATAGCCAGTGTACATGTTGAATGCTAAGTATCTATGGGCATCACCCAAGATACATGGTAAACTTTGGTGAGAAAGTATCCTCCTCTGTTCTATGCGTACTAACGGTTCGATTGTGAACTAAGAGGAGTGGTCGCTGTGCATAGTAATATGAGATTTGTGTGACGTTATTAACAAGTTCAGTTTTCCGTAAGTTTTCAGACTTATGAAATCTAAATCAGCAGAGAAATTGAATATATTTCATTTCGTGGTTAAGAAAATCACAAAATTTCATTCACTAATCACTTTACTGGCGTTGTCGACGATGACAACTAATAGAGTGTCCCATTTTCTCAAGGCGAAAACTGAAACCTATTGACAAACTTTACAAATCTGTGGGCTACGCAACGAAAACTTAAGCCCAAAAAAACATTTAGACATCGACTGCCAATGAAGCATATAAAAATGGTTGCTCAGACAAAATTGATACTGCAAAGGATGCCTTGGCCTAGTTTTGAATATATGGCTTGTTCATAAGTAAAGAAAGAGGAAAGAAGGAAACCGGCTTTGTGAGTCCAATTCACTGCCACTTCGTATGTATCCACACAAATCTACTGCCTTAGCCAGGTAATGGTCGCTAAGTAGCATTTTATTTCAAGCGTACTGGCAGTGAGTTACCTGCGGATATTTTTCGACAAAACTAGTATAATCGGCATTCATGTGTGTGGAATCTTGTGAAAATATGACCTCTGTGTTTTTTTCAATTTGGAAACGGTTTAGGCGTGTGAAACTCTACCGATAATAATAACAGACGTTGTGGTTCAGTTTGTTTACCTCTCGACAGTAAACAATGAAGGTGAAACTTCACCAGAGCTTTCTCGTTTTCACTAGCCTCAGTTTAATCCAGTAGATGAAACTGATGGCATATCGCGCTTCATTAGGTCACATATACGGTGACATCTTTAATCAACCTGCAGGTCGCTTACTAACTTATATCTATCCCGATAGCCACATAAGAGTTGGTTTTACCTTATCTGTGGTCACGAGCACTCTTTAGGCTAATAGTGCAGCGAATTCCCAAATTAGCATTCTCATCCAAATTATCCAGGTCATACCTTCTGCGCAACCCTTCTAAACTTGCTTTGTCATCCAGAGAGTAGCCTGTCTACAGAAGTACATCAAAATTAGAAAACATACCACCAATTGCAGTTGACCCATCATAGTTTTACCACACCCATTTGCCTATACTATTTTTTAACTCAATTCCTCTTCGACGACTTCAATATCTCACGCTGCCAGATTCATTGTAACATCCCACTAAAGCATGCAAACCCACTGCTATCAGCGTCTTTGTAGTCTGACCATATGAATATTGGAATGTCTCAAAAATGCGTTACAAAGGCGATACGATGAAATATATTGATTTCCGGAACAGGACAGTGTACACATTTTCAGCTTCTCTAATTACATCCACAGTCTTCTGACGACTACGTTTTCCACGACAACTTGGGTAAGGGTGTGATTATCGACATGAACGCCGAGTGTTCATAATGAATGGAGGTAGTAATTCATATAGATAAAAAAAGTCAGCAGGAGAGGGAAAAGGGACAAAAACAAAAAGAATAAGGAACGGGGACGCATTTCAAAGCACCGCTCTAAGACAACACACATTTGTCACTCAACATTATAAGTCATGCACTCGGCCCATTCCCAATAACTCAATGTGTCAAATACTTCTTTTTCATACTTCGAGCTCCTCCAGATTTAGGAGATTCTCTAGATGAAATTGGTTATTGCGTCAAATTATCAAAAGCCCACTTCGCAACGACAATATTCGGGGACAAACTGCCTATTGTGATTACCACTCAGGTAACGCTTGGCCTACACAAAGTTGAAAATAATTGCTCGAAAGGCGCAAGCTTGTATGGACTTGGAAAAAATGGATTTATTCGTCTTATTCGGCCAGGGCAATAAAATATACACCACCAACCTATCTGCCCGTTGAATGGAAATTTCCGTGATACAATAAACGATGGCTGCTGAAAAGTTGTGTACAACATTATCCAATTGTTATTGCTATTCAAAATGAGCGCATCCATCCTCTCGAAAGGCGTGTAAATTTATTATTTGTGCTTTGCGTTGTTTTAAATTAGGTATGAAATAAGTGCTAGAGCCAACCATTGTTCTGCTTTCATCTATTTCCATACAAACTGAATCCATCAGTTGGTCAATGCTTTCTAGCTAACACAACTGTTCCCATATTTAATGAGGGACGAAAAATCGCCTCTCCGTGTGGTGCTGAAATGGTTCAAAATGTTTACTAGACTGAATGAAGCCAAGTTTAAGAAAGTATAAATCTTTGTTTCAAACGTAATTTAGTAAAAGGCACTTTGACGAGAGTTAGGCTTCCAAGTTCCAAACAATAGGTAATTTCGTGATATTTCAAACAGTCTCAGAAAATAATGATCGAGCGCACAGGTCTCTTTTACGGCTGCACGTTATAGAGAAAAACGATTTTCTAGGCTGGGAATTTCCGTATAAAAAATTTTGTTGAGATTTCGTTTACGAAAAAATAGTTTTTCTGATGTTTTATTTTGTTTGCATAAATACTGGGCAAAATATAAGGCCTCATTCATTTACAGTGCCTTCTTCAAACTTGTGTGTCTGTTAAGAAACTAATTTGCCTTAAGTAGTCAAATTATTTTTACTTGCAAATATTCAATTTTTATGTTCAGATGTTATGCTCAACCGCCACTTAGTCGCAGCTGAGACCAAGAGTTTCGAAAGCGTCCGAGAACTAATTGTGAAACCATTCATCAATTGACAGGCACGCCATTCCTAAGTACTCGTTGTTTTGTTGAAAAAACGAACTAAATAAGATTTGTTCCCATTGGTTTATTAGATTCAAGGAAAAGATATTCCTGAACATATGTCATGCCTTATACCGTATTGGTTTATTTCAAAATGTATTCAGCGATGTCTGCAATATGCCTTGGATACAGTGTTTTCACCGTCCGACGTGGCAGCCAGTTATTCGCATTTCATGCCTTACATGACTGAAGCGAGTTTTCGTTCCGCCAATTACTTTTAGGTCAATTTTAATCACCAATAACTCTCCTTTCATGAACTCGGGGCTACATGGGCTCGATGACTGTGTGCCGTGTACACAGTCACCAGTTGACTGATGAAGGCAGTAGTGCAATTACCGCACAAGCCAACTCCACTTCCACAAACCAAATGTTTTAAGTTGCGCTGCGGAAAATTTAGATACCAGTGGGGATACGGAGTAGAACTCATACGGTATACACAGTGTTTAAAACCTACCTCCAGTATGTTTCGTGGGAGAAACAAAATGAACAAACCTAAGAAATTTTTAAACTACTATGACTTTGCGCCGTTGAAGTTTTCTTCAACCCTGTCTAAGCACAATAAATCCACCTTAACCGTAATCAACGACGGTGGGACCACATAACATGAACGATTAAACTGGCCTACAAAATCTCTCTCACTAAGTGAAAGTGATGCGAACATGAATTTTCACGCTAGAATGAAATGGCACGACAGTTGTTCAGTTCAACTTATGCATATTCCAGAAATTTGTGCCAGAAAACAACTTAATGACTGGGAAAATTATTTTGGCGCAACTAAAGCTACGTAACTAGTATTGGAATGCTGCTTAAAGTACTCATTCATAGAGCACTAAACTGCCAATCAACAAAGCTCTCATTATTGATGGATAAGGAATAGTGATTGGCACTGCACACTTAACGTTACAGACGATGAGAGGTTACATGTGGATGTTGATGAAGTTAACTCATGGGATTTTTGTCTACAAATGCCAATGTAGAGGTATGCGTAGTTAGAACTGATGATAAAAAAACTTTAAACATACCTTAAATGAATGAATTATGAATAATTTAACAAGAATAGGTTAGATGTGCCACATTGATGCGTAAATCAAGCTCAGTGAGTACTGTCTATTCAGGAAACGTGGGAATCAAGTTGTTATTAATCCTCTAAAATAAATGTGTGAAATGGCCCATCATACAAAATAAACACATATGATAGTTTGAAACGGCTTTTGCGATTGCTGACTTTCATCCTGCTCCTAGTTAACAAACTAGCCTCACAAAAGCCAGACTGCATTATGTAACCCATCTACATCAACCAATCATTGTAAAAGGACACCTATGTTAACGCATCTTAAATCATGTATTCGATATATAACATGCTCGCCATCTGTACACTTAGTTTTGCCTGTTAGGGTTAATTAGCGCATCAGGTAACTCATTTTAACAGCAAAAATGCTTTTTCAAGTGAATGAATAGGCGGTACATAATGTTTGGACAATCCTGAGAGCTTTGTACATTGGATTGGTGGCTGGGTACCCACCTGACCCAATTCCATTACCAGTAGAGATGCATGAACGAAATGAAACTTAAATAGCGAGATTTGAATTAAATGGGATGATTACGTACCCATTTGTTTCCGAGGTGGATCAGTCGACATATTGCAGCTTACATTAAACTGGTAAGATCCACTGGTGATTTTTTTGCTAAAATTCTGATGATTGCATAAGAACCATACGGATAACTTCAATAACGTTCGTATGACTTGTCAAACTACTTTCGAACTTCTTATTTGTCTCCTTCCTTGTGTGCAACCAATAAATTGGTCGTCAAACAATCCTAAACTGACGCCAAAATATGGCAACCTAATAGAAGTTCACCTCTGTAGGACTGTGGTCATTGCTCAGGGTTGCGGGTCAGCATTCTTTTGAACGAGACACCACTGCTAAGCAAAGCCGTCGTATTCAACTGTACCAACCATACACACGGGCACATTCTAGAGCAAACTTTNAGAAGTTCACCTCTGTAGGACTGTGGTCATTGCTCAGGGTTGCGGTTCAGCATTCTTTTGAACGAGACACCACTGCTAAGCAAAGCCGTCGTATTCAACTGTACCAACCATACACACGGGCACATTCTAGAGCAAACTTTACAAGCTAAGTGATGTAGCTTGAAGAACGGTATAAGAAGGGCCGCATCCTCTGCTCAATTGATTTTTCGTTCAGGCATTCATACAATGGCTAGTATAATCACTTGGCATTCAATACCCTAAACTGGATGAAAACCTTGTCATACTAGGCCGTGATTTGACATTTATCTTCGCCATACTTGGAGATGAACTGCTTAAAAATACTTTTCTCTTCTTTTAAATTGGTTACAGAATGATTAGAACAGTGGAAAATAAAGGTGGTTGTTAAAGTAGATGTATATGCAAATGTTCACATTCGCTTAAAAAGTAAACTGGTCGCCTGTATACTTTAGTTCAGCTAATGTTGGTATAAGAAGCACAACAATATGATTGCAAATAGAAAAGACACACCAACAAAGTCCTCAGTGTTGTGCGTTTTACAGTGTGACGTGAATTTATGTAGTTCTATCTGGACTACAAACTGCTGGCAATTATACTAATTGAGTGGCAGCTTACCCGGACAAGAACCCAAGTGAAAACCCAGTAGATCGATTCCAGGATAGTCGTACCGAGGCTGACCTACATGGATAGATTTCCAGCATTACCTAACTCCTCGAGTGTTGGTCGCATGTTATACAAGGTTAAACAATCACTGTTGAACATGGCTGTGGTGATTTTATGATCCTTTCACACAGAGGCTTTACTGACTTGAAACTAACTGTTGCTAAATCAATTTTTGGCGCAGTTTTGACCACCTCAAGTCACCTTGAACGTAGTCGGAGGATTATTACAATAAAGCCTTCCGGTATTGTATGCCTCCTTTCGACGCAAATGTAGATGAAGGCAGTAACCATCCGAAATTGTCTTCCAAAGGTGAGCAATATCCAAAGCTACTTCATGAATAACACACTAACGAGATTCCTAAGGTTTATTGCTGTCGAACGCTGTCCAACTTAGTGGTTTATGGTTACGGAATCGCAGAGTTTGTAATGGAATCGCACGCAAAAATATCCCAAATCAGGAAACCAAAACAAGGATCCACAGGAATAAATTTTTGCTATTCCAAGAGCCCACCAACATGCAGACCGCCGACCAAGCCATGATTTATTTCTCATCAATCTGGCATTCCAAATAACTGTGCTTCACCTACTTCCACAACGAAGTACTTCCACTTGAATACCCACTTCTGGGTGTGATCGCTCTTCCTCTCTTGAGTGGTGTCGTTAAAAATGTATTTCAATGTCTCAAACAACAATCAAGTAACTATCCCGGTAATGTGAATTGATTGACCGACTTAGCAAGATTTCTTAGTCAGGTAACAGTCCGAAAGCTTGAGGTTTGCTGGACATGTTTTTCTTTAGCTGAATGTTGCCAGAGTTTTGGAATTCGTATCCGCTCATTCAAGGTTGAACATGTTTCTTGCTCAGTTGTGTTCATTCCGGTGCGTCCAGTCTGTGCTGGTTCCGGAAACCATTCACCCAAAATGTGGAGTTTCTGCGATTTATACCCTGGACATCTGTAAGTAATATGCTGAACTCTAATGAGAGCACAATTTGAGCACAGTATTTCCAAGTAAAAATTACTGCACCAGGGGAGGAGAATACCTGCTCGAAACAGTGATATAACTGTTAATCCTGAAAAGCCCCAAAACATTATCGCACATATAATCGGAGCGGAAGTTGAGTTCATTGCATTTCAGGCAGATTATGCAAATATAGGATGATACAGCTTAATTAATCAAACTAACATAACTGTTTGTAAATCCCAAGGAAACAAAACCGTCCATTAGCCCTCTTATCGCACTCCTAAATTGAGAGAATGGCATGAGTGTCGCGGTCGTGGAGGTATGTGCGTCAGAAATTTCAACAAACTGGGGCAGTGTCTGTCTGTCAATCCCAGTTCATCCCCCGAAGAGGCTTCATAACGAAGTACACACTCATCCAGTTTAAAAAGGCTCCCTGTGTGCATAATGACGGACAGTGAAAGCAGATAATAGTCGCTTTTTCTCCGCCATCGCTATGCACCTCCGCTTCCATCGCGGGTAACATTAACGACATGAAGAAGCATTTTTGATTTAGCATGGTGCAATGTGAGTATATTTTGGTGTATAGATTTTCCGATTTGCGGATAGAAAAATAGTTAGACCAAACAAAACAAGGCACTTCCCAACATTTGGTAGTGGAATGCAGAGTGAAACATATGTAAGCGTCTCAGCATTTTAAAAATCTCCAATAAGAAAAAGGCAATCTCCTGGAGCCCAAACCATATGATCGAAAGGCCTCAATATATCTCACTAAATAACGGTATACAAGTTTTCCTCTCAATCTCCCTTTCATCGCTTCATAATCCAGACATCTGTCTTATTGATAAGATGATGATCCTATATCTGCAACTTAATTTGGAAAATCTGGACCACTGTTAGAGACAGCAAACAACTGATAATTGGTATTAGGTTTCTCTTCTTATTTATTCCACGGAAGTCACCCATTTGTCTGTGCGTTATCGGAAAACCCCAGTTCCATACTTTAAACCAAACTGAAAGCTGCTTTCCAAAGCTGACCTTCACAAAATCCAGACAAACTAATTACTTAAGGCCAATATATCTCTAGGCAACTGAGTAACCACTTCGTATTGTAATCGAGAACAGAAAATGACCATTCAAAAAGATATTTTTCCGCAAGGTAAACGTCAAGTACATTTAGCATAATAAAGAGTTTTGATGTGTGAACAATTTCATGCAATTTACTTTGTACAGAGTGGCTATAAACAGACAAAATCACATTTATAATTACCTTGCAGTTTGTCGCAGCCGGGTTTATCGAAAAGCAATCTGGAAAGCATTTTCTACATCCTCATAAATGATATAAATTTGAACCAATATTTTTTTGTCCGAACACTAAAATGGCAAAGTATTTGCCCTGTTTTTAGTTTCTTAGGGTGACATTTTCGGCAGGCATCTCTAAAGGTAAACTAACAGAGAACTGGCATCAGCAACTTGATTCACAAAAGGCGAAGGGCCTTCATATTTGGAAATTACCCGACGCATATACAGAAAAAAAGCGTGGAAAAGATGGTAAGAGCGAATTCATTTCAGCAAAGTACTTAGTGGTTAAGAAAAATCGTGTCCAGTTTACTTTTGTTTCACTTTCGTGCTTATGGTTTATAAAGTGGTAGGAGAGAGGCAACAGATGCGCATTCGGAATGGAAAGCTGCCCAGTACAACGTTTTTAACATTTAGTCGAAAATATAAACCATTGTTGTGTTTAGTTAGTAGGTACGCTCCGATTAGGACTGTAATTTTTATCCATTTTTGTCGTGGGATTGTTTTGTATTGATCTGGCTTGAGAGTCACTTGACAGGCTCTTATCATTACTGCATCTGCTCAGCCATTTTTAGTTTGAACCACAAATCATGCACGGAAAGAAATGCTCCTGTGGGCCAGCGGTAATTCGGCATGCGCCTCTCGCAGCCTTGCTAACTTAGATTGCAGCGCTGGATCGATTCTTTGACTGCAGTATCACCTGTTTATAAAAAGGCCCGTTCTTTTCGATCGAAGCACCAATTCTTTTATCATCATCATTGTCAGCTGTAATAACCGCGTACTCGTCGTACAGTAGTTGTAGCTGCCGCAGTTTCGTTCACCAATGATTTGGGGGGAGGGGTAGGTAGCGAATTGCAAGCGGGAGATGATAAATTGGTGCATAAATCCATCACTGTCAGTAGGCTGTCAAGTGAGGGGTTGGAAAAGGAGCTATGCACTAAAAGCAATGGCTTGGATGCACGAGCGCCATTAAGGGCACGACTGGGCTATGTCTGACAATGT
>NW_008751893.1:2896-32384 GCF_000715545.1 Opisthorchis viverrini | reverse complement strand
TGAGGCTAGGGTTCGAGCCCACCCAGTCTTGCAGTAGCACTTTACACCTTTCAGGTGTGAAGCGCATACCAAACCGCGAGGCAGAATTAGTTAGATTATTTAGTATTGTTTGCATTGCCACGGGGTCAGATCCTAGAAGAGCCAAGTCGTCTGCGTACTCGATGTCTGTGAGCTGAGGCCCAGGGAGCACTTCGATCCCACAGGCATTAGAGGCTGGTAGTGAGTCCTCCATGGTCGTATCAGTGACGAAGTTAAAGAGGAAAGGTGAAAGAGGACAGCCCTGCCGGACACCACTTGATGTGGTGAACTCAGGAGAAAGCTTCCCGTAGAACTTCACACGGTCGCGGGAGTTGGCGTACAGCGTCTTAATGAGGTTCAAGAATTTATGGTGGACGCCTTTGCTCCACAGACACTGCCATAGTGCTTGCCGGTCAACAGAGTCAAAGGTAGCTTTCAGATCAGGAAAAACAACCATTGTTGGTTGCTGGAAGCAGTGTCGCTGTTCCAGAATCTGTCGGAGGGTGAAGATATGATTGATGCAACCTCTTGCAGGACGGAACCCAGCTTGGTTTTCACGGATTTGCCTCTCCATGTGTTCAGTCAACCTTCGAAGGATAAGGCCAGAGAGTACCTTTGATGCCACAGCTAACAGACTGATGCCACGGTTGTTTTCATTTAGCATCCGCGTACCCTTTTTGAAGATGGAGATAACTGTCGACATGCCCCATTCTGCAGGCACTTTCTCTTCGTCCCACATAGTACCAATAAGCTTTGTCAGGTGGGTCACCAGGGATTTTCCGCCTTCTTTGAAGAGGGTTGGTCCTGGTGCCTTTTCAAGTTTCAGTACGGCTATTTCATACCTTATTTCTTCTTCCGACGGGCGATCAAGGTTTGCATTCCATTCGCCCTTATGCGTTATCTCTACCGGTTGCGTTGCAGGGGGCCATAAAACAGTCCGTTGGGGCATAAGCCGACACGACAAACAGGCACCGCTTTTTATGCCGAGAGCTTGATTGAACTGGATAACAGGACGGCGCAAAGTCGACTGTTCACTGGGATCCAATCCAGCAAAGCGAGTTCAGCTCTGGGGCTGAGTGAGATTCCCATGCCATATATTCCACGAGCCATCGCTTCTGGTTCACCAGACACACGGAGGGAGAAATGTGAAGGAGCTGAGTTCATCCTTGGCGTTCTGAGATGCATAACCACACTCGGGTCTTGTATGCGTGTTTCTGAGACACATCACACGTCAATTTTAAGGGAGTACAAGGATTCAGTAAGCATTGCATGTTTGCCAATTTGACATAGAGTACGGAGGTTAAAAGCTCCTATATAGAAAGGATTTCATGAATTTAGAAAGGTGTTATTCGGCTCAATGTTTGTAAGCAGCAAGGAGCCTAAGGCCCTTCGGTCAGATGACTGACAGTCGAATGGCCCAAAGACGTTTGCTTGTGCAGTGGGAAGGTTTTAGGGACGTCGGTAGTCACAAACTTGAAGATATTTTGCAGCTTCTGTCCGTAATGGCCAAATACAACGGCCATACTACAATGCAGGTTGATTTGCGCATTTTTAAAACCAACTGATATGCATTTTCCAAGGAATAAATGGCACAAAGTTTCGGATCCGGTTCTGGCCTTTGAGATTCACTCGTTGAAGTTATCCGTCACAATGTTGTCATAGGTAAAGCAAATTCAGCTATACGTAAAGCGTCGCACAAATTTCAGTGTCACTCACTCATTTTAAAGGACGGCACTCACAAAAGAGTTTATATCAAAAGCAAAAATACACTACTGTGGAAATACGGAATTTCGAAGCACTGCATTTTGGTAAATAATTAATAACCCTGTAAAATGGCGAAAACTTTCAGAGGCTCATTTTCATACATTTAGAATATCCCTGAAGTGACCAGTTAATTATTGTATTACTCCTATACATGGTTTGCGATATGCCAAACATCGTAACAACTGAAACATTAGGCGGCTTGGGGCAGCACTTTCCGTTGCTTAAAAACATAAACGAGAGATTCAGCTTGTTTCTAGGTGAATCTCTCGCAAAACGAAGTTTGTTTGAAGATGGGTGCAATTCTCTCTGAAGTAGGACATAAGACTGACGGAAACTCGGTGAATGCGCCTACCTGATGAGCACCTAGAAGGGCGAAACCAGCTGTCAATAAATATTCAGCAGCCTCATGAGTGCACATTACGTATAAAATTTGTATGTTCTCCGGCTCAGTACATAAGATTCGCAGTGTTTCCTCTGCTGGTTGTACGCCTAGTTCTCGCTTCTTTTTTGTGAGCAACTGGGTACATCACAACATTTGACGCCCGCACGTAAACCTGAAAAACGTTTATCCACTTCAGCATGCGATCTATCTCGAAAATATCGTCATGCACGCAATTCTGTCTTTCCGCATCTGTAAATGTTTCCTCCCAAACAGCAAGACTGGCGAACCGTAAATGGCAGTTGTTGTCACCAGCGGATGACAGGAAAATTTGTAAGTCCGTGTATCAGAAAATGTTGCCGTCAGAAGGAACTTTGTGATACATGGGGAACTAAAAAATAAAGAGTACACTTAAAAAAGTCTTCAAGGCAATGCCAAAAGCTAAGTTTCTCCGGAATGATCATGATGAACCAAAAATGCCCCAAAACCAATGGAATTGAAACCAATGGAATGAAACTATCAAAATCTAGCCTGAACATCCACCATCGGTTGACATTTTTTAATGAACTAAAAGGTTTCCCAACAAACTGAGCATTTGCGTTGTTGAAAACGCTTACCATCCAAGATACTTTGATTACTTACTACTGGGACACTTTCCCGCGACTACGACCTGATTAATAAAAGAGGTTTTCAGCAGTAGGGAAATGCTATTTACGAGCGAGTAAACTGGAAAATATTAGGAGGATCATGCTTGGGCTTGGCAGTGTAAAGTGACCGTTCCAGTAAGCTTGATTGAGAGTAGCATACAGAAACGTGGTGTTAAATTGGACGGTTTATTTCTATTCCTCTAATTATTGTCGACATACGGTTTTGAAAAATGTTTGTTGGTTTTTGTTCTAATCCAGTCATTTCAAAGCTGAATAATGTAATATAATACAATACAACATGGCCGAACAACGCACCCAGTACCATGGAAGCTTGAACAGCGATGTTAAGGCGCAAACGGGGTCAAATAAGAAGCTAAATGCTATCTGTCAAAGCCTAGTAAAACCCAACGTAGACCGATTCGCAAGAAAACCCACTCAAATCAAGGTAAAGCCAAAAGTTGCCCAGGAACAACGACAAGAGCAATGATATATGTGTCTCCCCCAAAATTCAGATAAATGCTTCTTTTTCGATTATCTTAACAATGCCTTCTCAGGTATACTTATTACCATGCCATGCGACTAAGCATCGATAATCAAGTGACAAACCAGTTGTCGGGTGGCTTCTCTTATTGTGACAGTAAATTCGAGATCTTGGTTAAAAATGGACTCAGGCAACTCAGTTGTGCTTCCTTGTCCGTTATCAGTGTCCCAATGGGAACCGGCGAGTCTGCTTTTATCCAAACTTGTGTTGGCACAAGCCGCACCGGTTCAAGTAACCTTATACGTGTTGGACAAAAGTGATGCGCCCAGAAAGGGTATTTGAGTTCACAGAATAAGATGCTGTGTGTGCCTTGGCTTTCCAATCGTGTATATGGGGTTGGTAGATGCTGCGCAACACATTGAATTCTGGAACGCAAAATGGTGATTTTCGATTGTATCCGTTAAGGCTCTTTTGAAGGCAAAATTTCTGTGGATCACATAGTTTTTGTTTCCTTCCTCATTAAGCCTATTCGATTCGCGTCGCTTATGTATCTTCTCCGGTTTTCTATTAGGTATGCAATTGTTTCCATCAATCTGGACTCGTCTGAGATCTCCAGGACTCAGCACTCCCTCTAACCACTACATCCGCGACAGTCCAATTTCTATCTAAACGGCCTTCTACTTTGTAGCTTAGAGATTGTTCCTGTTGGATCAACACATAGCAGTTAAAAGGCACACTAGAACGTCTCTCGGAAATCTTCCGCACTGCCATACTATGACAGTTAATTGCAGCATACCCCTGATGAGCAACAAAATACGAGTGTCTCAAAAGCATCCTTAATGTGACTAGATCAAGATGCGGCTCAACCGGGCGCTGTGGTTTATTGCCAAGCCTCCGCAGATTTGGAAATAAAACACGGTTATCGCAATTGCATCAGTGCAGTTTCCTTATGACGACGCACCTAAGGTTGGTGCCACGATGGCTCGGATGGAGCTGATTCAACAGACCATCTTAGGACTGACGAAACATTGCCGCATAAATCGCACATTAGAAGAGATGAGGAGCAACCCCAAATGTTCACAGTAACAATTTCAAACTGGGATGAATTGTTTCTACACAAATTATAATGGATCCAAACAATACTACTGAGATGTGATCATGTTTACATTTTATTTCGCAACAGTTGGACTTTTGTGGGAGAGCCCGCAGCTTCTCCAAGTCACGTAGTGTGTAATATTCGTGATCAAGACACCTAATGGGTGGTTCCGTCATCAGCATATTTCTTGCTACATGTATTTCAAAGATAAGACTAGTGCTTCCACATCCAATTCAAAATCAACACTATCTTTTTGGATCATTATTTCTGACTCAACTGTGACTTTACCACTGAAGGTTGATTGCTCGATAGCTGTTTCCTTTTCGTCAGCTTCCGTTTCTTTGAAACAAATGTGTTATTCTGTTTACCAGCTCTTTTCGGGCATATCCAGTTACGCAGACTACATAGATCAGGCGACAACCCTCAGTCACTGGTATTAATTAACCAAACTCTAAGACGGATATAAGGAATTCGCTCTCACCCTTTGACTTCATATTTTGCAGTTCAAACCGCGCGTCTCTAGTTTCAGACTTAAATTGGGAGGATCTGTCATTATAGGAAATTTGAGTAAGTAATGCAGGCCTGTTTCGGATATATTACTGAGTAATTCTGAGGCCAGCTGAGCATTCAGTGGGTCGGGTTTCCAGGCATCGTAAAATTGTGAGGAACGAACACTCGTTGCACCTCTGAATCCTGACCATCATGATATTTTATTACATAAGTTTACTATTACTATAGTGTAACGGGATTACTATTGATGAGGGGGAATGCGAGTGGTATGTTTTCTCGTAAATTCGCTTTGCGTATCTTGACATCTAGTACAGAACTTGTGGAGTCGCTATGTGGCATTGACTTGCAATTGAGTAACAGTCAATGCACATCCAGAAAAGTTCAGGAAGACCCGTTCAAGAAGATAGATATTCATTTTTGTGAACAAGATGCAAATGGGAGTTTTGCTTCCCTGTCCAACAGTCTGTAACTGTTCAGTTATTATTTCCTAATAAATAATTCCGCAGCGAAGGCCTTCTGCCTTTCAATAGTACACAAGCGTGCATATTGCTACATACTAAAAGTTTACTGTAATTTATTACGCAATAGTTACACGTAATAAAATCCGATTTAACAACAATGACCTTCAATATATATCCACATCACGTTTTGTGCAATAAAATTGTCACGAGAGATAGTATGTCTACATTTTGCATCCAAACTAACAAAGGTCCTATGGGAAATTATGTCTAGGAAGGGCCTATTGTTATTCACGTTTAATTTGTGTAACGCCTATGCATTCAGGTCTGTCAGACAGCAGCCCTTGAAACCGTTGTATGACATTTCGTCTACCTCAGACCCAACTAACAGTTATTTCCTCAGACTGCTCTATCCTCATTTTTGTGTGCAAAATGACGTAGTATCTGATTTTCTTTATCCCACCATTTAGATTTCTGATCACAATTATGCTGAGCACTCTGATTGGGAACATAGGCGCTCTCGGGAGAAAAGTGAATGCTTTTTTGTAAGAACTGTATTAGATCGACAACGTCTCTTACATATTTGTTTAGGTTGTTCAAATCGTTCCGCCAGAATTGAAAATAGCCTATTTAACCCAAAAGTGACTAATAATGTCATTTGTGGTGTGAATTCTCCTGACACGAAGTTCCGACGCAAGTGGGCATAGGTGCTTGCCATCGAAGGAGTCAAAATCCGTGATAGGTGGATTTTTTCTCTGTTTCCAGATTTGACTTCTTTTTTGAGGTCAAACTTAGTTGTGCTTAGAAGTGTGGATAATGATGAAGCCAGTATGTTATTATGAAAGCAGGGCGATATGAAGGACTTTACAGAATAAGATTGAAGGATACTGTCTTATAAATATAGATTGGTTAAGTATAGTTGTTTGTTTTGCAGAGATAAATCACGCACATTAACTTCAGCGTTCTTCATTGGATGAGTGCAACATTTTCCATTTTACTCCATCCAGTTCTTTCAAACCGGATAATCTTCTACTTTCATGTTTGCTTATCTGCCTCAAAGCCAAACTGAGTAAGGCCTTTGTGACCAACGGATTAACAGACGCACTTCTACTCCACTTGTTTTAAACCTTTCATCTGGGTATTTGGAATCAAAAATTCAAAATTTTTTCAGTATGTTGCCCATTTTATTTGATAAAAATACAGACCACACAGTAAGAAGTTTAGGTGTTAAACGCCAAACTCAGCTCAGATGTTGTTAAACAGATTGAGCGGTATTTAGTGTATGATGCGGAAAGTTTAATGACAAAACAGCGTAGGGGATTGAAAGCTAACACACATACACACATGCTGGATCCCATCGGATTGCTGACTGATTTCAGGGACTTACCGATCGGGAGGCAGGACTCAACTAACGCTGCACTTGACTCTCGTTTAGATGATTGCAGAAATCCTTCAACTACGCTGTGTTACGGCTTCAAACTTCTCGCATTTTTATAATACAAGTCTGAGCTATTGGCCAGCAATATTTTGGTACAACTTGGAGTGAACTAAGCGTAAATTACGACCTTGTGTAGATAGTAAATTTTTGCATATTTGGAAATACTGAACCTGCATCATTGACCATTTACCGTAGAAGACACCCTAACTAAACTAGTGTTGATGGTCCTGAAGTGCGAGCGAATTGGGCATTTCCGTTGGCCTGAAATACCCATCTGGTCACCAAGTCACCTTACGATCTAAACAAATACAGTGTGTGAAAGCATCCTCTGTAATAGTTGTCACAACCGGAATAAGAATTTATTTCCTCAAAACTCAACAGGAAATTCACAGTTTTTATTGTGCTAGGTTTCATTACTCTCTTATCCAAAGATGGCTTCAATGAGGCTAACAGCGTCATAAAAATGATGGTGCTCCCCAATTGTTTCTGGACCAGAATTCTCCCGGAAAATTGTGGTTACCGGTAACTCTGTACGTCATAAATGTTTATATTTAATGATGACGCGAATTATTGAAAGCCAGATTATGTCAGTCTTTCGGTTGGGCGGACATCTATCGCGACTAGAGGCAGATTGTCCGTCACTCGCTCATCCATGTGTGGATCGAATTCATTCGCTCTGTCGAGCAGCTATTTTAGCTCAACATTCCCCCGTCTCCCTCTCCCCCCGGGCGTGTGGAATGAACATTCCTGAAAACTCAAGCGTCGCTGAATCGTTAACCATGTGTTTTAAAGTAGTTGTTCAACTTTAACTGTTTGCCAATCCTTCTGCAAACAGCATGATTTAAGGTTTCTGGTGATGCCATAGTACTGGTATAAATTATATACGACATTCGGAACATATTCCCTGAATTTAGGTGCCACTAGCTTCTTCTCAAACTTCAAACTTCGGCCCTGACTTGTTTAATTCCGGAGCTTATGGTTTAGTTTACTTTACATTTCGGAGTTTCATTTGAAAAAAAAAACAATTTGTTTTGTGTTGGGACATGTCCTCTCGGTCGGTTGGATGCTCTCAGAGTAAATCCCAGTGAAAAGCGATTGAAATTAACACAAGACGTCTCCTGATTACTCACATCAGGTTATCAATAATGGCTACTCAGACGCCTCTCAGGTTTAACATTTGAAACAATCGTAACTGAAAGAAAGTAGGTTCCCCAAAACCACTGTGATCTGGCCACCTGAAGGCACCACCCTGAAGAGGACATTATTGTGCATGTTGGCGGAGTTTGAGTTTCATTTTTGGGTGTCATTCACAGGGTCCAAAAATAGTAACGATGGTGACAGGACGCTACTGAGCACGCTAATCCGTGTGGTTCCTACTGAAAAAACTGCCTGGTTTCCTTAACGAGCTTAAGCCCAAACCGTTACAACACAACCACGGTGATCTCAACTGCAAATAGTACGCAGTGGTGCTTGAATATCTCACTATGTATCTATTGGGATCATATATGTCGAACAACTCAAAACTGAGTCCCATGTTCACTCACTTGTGATTTCAACTTATATGGTTTCAACTCATCTAACCTTGTGACTGAAGAGGATTTTTACAACCTGCGCTTTAAGTTCTTTCCTCTTGAAAGTCCCCAGCCATAAGCTACCGTCATAACAGTCCTCAAAACTGGGCGTCCATTCTAACTTGGACAGTTATCGTTCGACTGTGCTGGTCGTAGCATTCTATATCTCGGATCTCCAAACTGCGCTATGGTGCGGATTCCTTGCCGGCAATCCAACGTTGCCCCATGCCAATGATCTCCCAAGAGGTACTTCGAAAATTCAGGGAGATCGCCCCGATTACAAAGACGATATGAAGCATAGGGACCAAAGTGAAGGAGCGCAACAGAGCCCTTGCACCTAGTGGATCAATATGGAAAAGAGAAACAGAGAAAAGCATGGTTATCATAATCGCAGTTCATACTACATCATATCTCACACCTTCACGTAGTAATAATTTTACCATTTTAGGCAACAGATCCAAGTGATTGGAATGTTAGTATTTGTTGACCAAGAACACGAAACCAAATGCACTAAATTTATAAAACCTTTTATGTCACGCTTGTGATGGTACTGCAAAATGAGCTATAAACATCTGAACGGCCAAAACGACACAATGCAGACAAGGGAAAGTTTGTTTGATCAAACAGTTGGACCGATGAAAGAGGTCTCGGTTAAAATCTTAGCGGATACATACGGCGGACCAAAGAGGTCTTGATAAAGATAGACCTACTCTACTGACCATCTGCCAAAACTCACTAGGACCGTTCACCATCACCAAGTAATTGCGAGTGATCGGTGACTCTAATGAGATTTGAAAAGACGTCGATTGGTTCCATTTTGTGCCCACTTCACTGAAGTCCTTCCATGAATAAGGCACGTCATTTGTCTTTTATTTAGAAATTCGTTTTCGAAAAGACACCAAAACAAGCCTGTTACACTCACTAATCGATCACTCCATAACAGGTAATTTTGCGTTCTGCCTATTGCATCTTGAAGTTCGTGGCAATAAACGAAAAAATCAGAGACGTAGGATCAGCAAACGTTTGGGTTTCAGATGTACAACAACCACGGTTTATTCAACACAAGGGCACCATAAACAATGAGACAATGGGTTGGAAGCAAGGGACGTGCCGAGACGAGTAAAAGTAAAACGCCCGACTGGCAGGAGAAAGGCACCTCGGATGGTACTTCGAAAAAATGCATTTTTGTCACCCTTGATCGATGGAACCTCAGCCCCCACACAACCAGTCCCCCCCCCCATCAAATGCATTAGTTCGAAAGATGCATCGAAGTACGAAGAGCAGACCGACAATCCAATGGTCACCCTGTTATATGCACAAGGGCGATGCCAGAAGCTGTTGGAGCATTGAAAGGAACCTATGAAGTGAAGATACGTTATCTTGATATCGGCTGTTTGGAACCCATATTTTTCGAAATCCCTTACCAACTTATCCAATAGCAATTTAAATCATTCACCATTTTCCCAAATCTCCAAGGAAGACGGACGTTGCCGGTCTATCTCAGATTCCTGTCTCTCTGCTCTTATATTTCAATGCCAAACATTGTATTTAGTTGGAGAAAAGCATATTGGGGCGAAACATGATAAAACTGTTCAGTAAGACGACCCCTATCTTTTCGACAACCTCTCAAAGCAGAACTTCATTTTCGTATAATATCCACCGCCAGATAGGCCCCCATGAGATATTATTTACCTTAGGCCACAACATGGTTCCTAGTTCCCCCAGAGAACTCACTACAGGAAAGGCGAAAGGGTCTTTTCGATTGGCTGTCTCTGTGGAGTTCAGCGAGTGGGCCTTCACCTTATAAGGACATCTGTCATGGCGGTTAGCCCATGTTTCGTCTGTTCACCTTGAAATAAAAGTGTGGCATATGTAAAAATCGGAAGCTTCAGCCATTTTCGAATTCTGATGTTGAGGATTATCTAAGTCTTGTGGAGGCACTGCAGGACTGGTCACCATCTTATCATGAGGCAGAGTTAACAACTCCGAATAGTTAGAGACTTCAAATAGCTTAGCGTACAAAATATTGCGTGGACTTTGTTCATGCTTCTACCAACGCCTAATGTGTTTTTCTTAGGACCAAAGTAGCAATTTCACTGCCTGAGACTGAGACACTACGAAATTCCGCTTTGAAATCCGGTACCTGAACACATCACTCCTGGCTTTTTTTCTCGGAATACGAATACACAACTCTTATATGAATTGCGATACTGGTTGATTTTAGCCGTTGTAGGAAATCATATAGGTGTGATGGATGCTTTTTCTCCGTTTGCACGCCGACCCTTCCAGAGCGTATACACTCAAATTTCAAGCTTCCGTTCAATCGCACATTAACTCACGTTAATGTACTCATCCACATTCCTAACGTCCAGGTAGACCACAGGAGATTCACGATTCACTTTTAGAAAGGCTTACGCATTTATGAGATTTTATTTGAACTTCACTCTATCAAGCTCCTGAAGCTCTACGCTCTGGATACACGAAAGCTACCCTGAATTGAGAAACTGTACATCAGTAAGGCGGCGAAAGATGTAACAGATGTTTGGATTAGTGAGACCAAGCTGGCTTCAGATATGATACGTTGGCTGTAGTGGTCACGCATGCCGAGGATACCGGACTGCAGAAGGTTTTCATGCTAACAAAGATAGTGGACATTGGGAATCGCGTTCCAAAGGATTCCAGTGATTGGTATGAAAACGAACAAAACACCAGTGTACAGTAAGAACGCTGAATGAACGAAATCAACACTGGTGATTGACAAGCCAGTCACCCTCATAGGTGAAGCCAGCTAGACGACGTTAATTCTGAGATGTTACTTCCATACTGGACACGGTTGGGAAGCCTGACCAAGTAGAATAAACAAACAAGTGCGCACACTAGTATGACAGCTCCATCCCCAACTAACAGAAAAGCAGACCGAACCCATAAAAACTCAACAAACCGTTATCAGTGCTGTATATACTGCTTTAACCATGGTACCTTCAACAGCCTGAATACTTCTGACTTAAGTACACTTAACTGTGTCAGCCAGTTTTCATACAGGCACACTTAGAACCCTACTATTTATCTTAAACGCAACACACTGGTCTTGTATGCCCACACGGAATGGTTCATTCGAGTGTTTTCAACCCCCCAGGCAAATATCGAAAGATTAACCACACTAGCGAGATTGAAGCATGAGTTAAGATGGCGCAGAAAGAGGATAGAGACAAGCAGAGCGCACAGCTGTCAAGGAAATAAGGAGACAAATGGAGAAACATTTCCCACCGCTGTTCTCTCACAAACAGATTGGAGCACAAAACGAAAAACGAGGGACAAACGGAAAGGCACAGCCAACAGGGAGGAAGAAGCAAGCTTGAAAGCTCGAACTAAAATATAGATCGAAGAATCCAAGTATCGACGTCGATATGTCAAAAAACAACAGATATCTGAGAATAAGAGGATCGAAATATTAACAATTGTAAGGAAAGATGTAGAAGTCGCAAAAAGAGAAAGGCAACAGAGAAATTTGGTGAGTCCAACTTTTAAATGCTCAACGGATCAAAGCGGAAACTGGTAGGGCAATGGACAAAAGCCGCGCGAGGATCGCATCGTTCCCAACATGTTCGATCGAGGTCGTAAGCAGCAATCACACCTCGGAATGTGAGTGAGTAGGTGAGAGGTTGGTAGCAGGGGAACGGGGTTCTAACGACATCTCCTCGTACACTTCATTCTCATTGCCTCGATAGATCCCTACCTCATAAGCTACCACGGTGGCGTGATCCAGTTTCCCAGGTAAACTCTTCAGCGTGTCAGCTAACCATTTTCGCTGAGCTTTCACTGGTCCAACACCCAATTCATCTTCTGGCGTACTGATGCTCAGCTGCTTCAAACGAGATGGATTCATGCGTAGTCGTGCTAGGTTAGGATCTTGGAGTAACTCACGTTTGCGTGAAGTTAGCCGGAGTGCATGAGCTATCAATGCCTCGCACAAGTCACGTGCACTAGTCGTACCCCCAACACCAGACGGACCAGAAGTGAACGCATCTGTTTCGTGCCATATACGCTCCAATTCCTTTCCGGCATAGCGTCGCCGCTCTGTACAACTTAATTCTAGCTGGTTGGTAAAATTTAAATTCCGTGCGCTGATAGCATCATTCGGTTGTTGTTCAAAGGGGCCAAGTGTTTTTTGAACACCACATGGATCCAGCAGGTTGGGAAGCGAACAAGGGCAAGATGCTGTTGGTGGAGGTGGTGGAGGTCGAGGCCAGATAGAAATTTGAGGAGGCGGGGACAAACTGAGGGGTTTGGACCAAGATGTTGCCGGATACCCACATTGGGTGCTTACTTCGTCCACTGTCGAAGAGTCGTCATCACACTCCGCTGCGTCATCTACAAAATCCAGCCTGGGTGATTCTGGGACTGCAATTTGCGTGATTATTGGGTCGAAGTTGTCGGTGAGACCATCGGAGCCAAGAATAACTAGATCACCCGGATCACACAGGGTTACTGAAGGACAAGAAAAAAGTTGTATGGTTAGCTACCGGTCGGCTCGTCATAAAAAATGAGTTGGTAATGGACAGCTTAACATTGACAGATAAAACAGATAATATCAGGTAGAAGATGCAAGTGAACAAATCGTGCACTCATATAGTGTAGCTCCTTAATGCATCACCATCATCACTATCAACGGCATAAGATCGACGTTCAACACTGATGTTCTGCTACAGTATTTTAGAATTTCATTAGAGAAGCCAATCTATGCTGAAAAGCCGGGAAGCATTGTGTAGCTGTCTCATCCATACTGGGAATTATCAGCAGTGTGCATCTCATGAAACTCCGGGGAGTGGCAATGTTGTGGAAGGTAGGTAGCTCGGGTGCGCTGCTTGGTTGTTTGCCTGTTCGTTGTGCTCGGTAGTCGGATTGCAAACGTGTCATCATTAATCGAGGTGACATCGTCAGTCACTCAACCGCGCCCCTTGATTAGGATGAAACGTTTACAATCCAACTACCAAACTCGGCGAACAGGCAAACAACCAAACTCCAGGGAGTCTCCAATCCGCAATCTAGTGCTTGATAGTTTGAACACAACTGTTAGGCCATGAGCGGTAAGTGTTGAGCAGATAGAAAAGATAAAAAGTAAGCTGAATTCGGCGTCGAAATATCAGATGAAGAAAATCGAGGCTAAATTGTCTCATCAAAATTAGTTGTGTCGAAAAAAAGGCGGATATTTTTACCAGTGAAGTGAGCTACGGCAAACAAGGACAGCAATAAAGCGAAACGGTGGAAATTACGACATATGACATGTACGTCTGCACTGAACAGAGTCCGCATGAACTGTGGATGGACTCCAAATACACGCACCCTGATAGAATATATACCACGCACACGGACCACTAAGTAGATCGTGCTAGAAATGCATTATGGACCGATCACGGCCCATGATAAAAAAACAGGTGTGATACGAAGGACATATGTAATGACACAGTGGTCAGCTGGTAACAACACGTGACACCCGTGTTTACGCTACACACAAGTCGGGTAAATATTGAGGCCCATAGCTTAAAAATGCATTCAATACTGCGCATAGACACGGAGAGCAAGAGATACGAAATGGCTCCAAAAGATTACGCAAAATCTGTGTGACTACGGTAACCAAGAGCTAAAATGTGCACTCCTGGTGCAAGAACGTGTCTTAGGGGGACAACAAAAAAGAAACGATTAAAGGTCACTGTTAATTCCGTAAAACTGCATTATTCGTAAAAGGCACCACTCATAGGCCGCTCACCAAAAGGATGCACGTGGGCAGCGGAAAAACCGCATTGTTGTTTGGAATGATATATGGAGTGCAACATGAGAAAGACGGGATCCTTCAAGTGAAATTCGAACACGAAACTCGTGTGCCTATCGGTTGGTGTTTTAGATTGACCAGGTGAGTTAACGGGAGAAACACTAACAAACTCCTCTTTCATTGGTGAGCAGGATCGAGCGCTGTGAAAACATGCATAGCTTCGAGCAGCGGGTGACACGTACGGGGATGGAAACGAGATAAACAGCTAGTCAGCCATTCAGGTTTCAGTTCAACGCATCAGCTTGAAATCGAGTGCGAAAACTGTGGCATGTTTCGTCCGGCGGTGACAGGCAAAGTGGAGAAAGGACAGACACACAAAAGAGGCTACCTTTATTAACTGCCAACTGTGAGGGATCCTTAAAGTCAAAAGCGAAGAACAGAAAACATCCAACATTGACTATTGTCTATCGACTGTTCGATCCATTAGTGAAACAATTGTAATAGCCAGCTAAAAACACGTATTTATTTTGGAAAAAAACGTCTGCAACAGTAGGTGCAGAGTTCGAAATGAAGACAAGTTACAAAGTGGCTGAAAAAGAAAGAAAAAACGGAGTGTTCTTTCTCACTCGAAGTCTTGGTAAAGAAATTGGAAGTGTAGGTGGGAAGTAAGCGAATCAGGGTAGTTAGTGTGATACCGACCGATTTCCGATCTCTTCCAAGCGCATTGCAAAACTTATCTTTTTCAAGAACGGAGCGAATTTCATTTGATCGCCTGCAATCCTGTTATAATGCGTTAATTTAAACTTAGTGTGGAACGAACTATCACTCCGAAAATGATGTTTATTGGCTGGAGCTCGATCACAACAATCGTATTACTAAGGTGTTCGATTTGGACACTTAAGTTCAACCAGCGGGATCACGTACGAATGATGGAACACAAGGGACGTGAATATCTGCATTCGAAAGATAGTGCTCGGCTTTTATGAACAAGTAGCTGTCTCATCCATACTGGGAATTATCAGCAGTGTGCATCTCATGAAACTCCGGGGAGTGGCAATGTTGTGGAATGTAGGTAGCTCGGGTGCGCTGCTTGGTTGTTTGCCTGTTCGTTGTGCTCGGTAGTCGGATTGCAAACGTGTCATCATTAATCGAGGTGACATCGTCAGTCACTCAACCGCGCCCCTTGATTAGGATGAAACGTTTACAATCCAACTACCAAACTCGGCGAACAGGCAAACAACCAAACTCCAGGGAGTCTCCAATCCGCAATCTAGTGCTTGATAGTTTGAACACAACTGTTAGGCCATGAGCGGTAAGTGTTGAGCAGATAGAAAAGATAAAAAGTAAGCTGAATTCGGCGTCGAAATATCAGATGAAGAAAATCGAGGCTAAATTGTCTCATCAAAATTAGTTGTGTCGAAAAAAAGGCGGATATTTTTACCAGTGAAGTGAGCTACGGCAAACAAGGACAGCAATAAAGCGAAACGGTGGAAATTACGACATATGACATGTACGTCTGCACTGAACAGAGTCCGCATGAACTGTGGATGGACTCCAAATACACGCACCCTGATAGAATATATACCACGCACACGGACCACTAAGTAGATCGTGCTAGAAATGCATTATGGACCGATCACGGCCCATGATAAAAAAACAGGTGTGATACGAAGGACATATGTAATGACACAGTGGTCAGCTGGTAACAACACGTGACACCCGTGTTTACGCTACACACAAGTCGGGTAAATATTGAGGCCCATAGCTTAAAAATGCATTCAATACTGCGCATAGACACGGAGAGCAAGAGATACGAAATGGCTCCAAAAGATTACGCAAAATCTGTGTGACTACGGTAACCAAGAGCTAAAATGTGCACTCCTGGTGCAAGAACGTGTCTTAGGGGGACAACAAAAAAGAAACGATTGAAGGTCACTGTTAATTCCGCACTCCTGGTGAACGTGTCTTAGGGGGACAACAAAAAAGAAACGATTAAAGGTCACTGTTAATTCCGTAAAACTGCATTATTCGTAAAAGGAAGGCCTCATAGGCCGCTCACCAAAAGGATGCACGTGGGCAGCGGAAAAACCGCTGTGAAAACATGCATAGCTTCGAGCAGCGGGTGACACGTACGGGGATGGAAACGAGATAAACAGCTAGTCAGCCATTCAGGTTTCAGTTCAACGCATCAGCTTGAAATCGAGTGCGAAAACTGGTGGCATGTTTCGTCCGGCGGTGACAGGCAAAGTGGAGAAAGGACAGACACACAAAAGAGGCTACCTTTATTAACTGCCAACTGTGAGGGATCTTTAAAGTCAAAAGCGAAGAACAGAAAACATCCAACATTGACTATTGTCTATCGACTGTTCGATCCATTAGTGAAACAATTGTAATAGCCAGCTAAAAACACGTATTTATTTTGGAAAAAAACGTCTGCAACAGTAGGTGCAGAGTTCGAAATGAAGACAAGTTACAAAGTGGCTGAAAAAGAAAGAAAAAACGGAATGTTCTTTCTCACTCGAAGTCTTGGTAAAGAAATTGGAAGTGTAGGTGGGAAGTAAGCGAATCAGGGTAGTTAGTGTGATACCGACCGATTTCCGATCTCTTCCAAGCGCATTGCAAAACTTATCTTTTTCAAGAACGGAGCGAATTTCATTTGATCGCCTGCAATCCTGTTATAATGCGTTAATTTAAACTTAGTGTGGAACGAACTATCACTCCGAAAATGATGTTTATTGGCTGGAGCTCGATCACAACAATCGTATTACTAAGGTGTTCGATTTGGACACTTAAGTTCAACCAGCGGGATCACGTACGAATGATGGAACACAAGGGACGTGAATATCTGCATTCGAAAGATAGTGCTCGGCTTTTATGAACAACACGAGGGTTATCGCCTTCGGTGATAGTTTGAACAAGGTCTAAACTGGGTGACTAAAATACAAAATGAAACACCACAATTTGATTTATCAAGACAGAGTAAGTAGAAAATTGGGCTTAGTTCACCATCGCGGAATGTTGTTAACTAAGTAAAACAATGTACTGTCGTTCTAAGACGGACGCACGAATATAAACCTAGCGGGCCAAACTCCAAATCATACGGTTGGAGTGCCTCCTGCAAAAGAAAACCTGAATTACTGGCTGAGTGATGAAGAAGCGAATGCCTCCTTCAGTAGCAAACTCACTAAGCGAATATGGGAGGTAAATGGCGGGGTGCGAACACTGAAGTAAAAAAAATAACAGCACATACCCGCACAAATAAGGTTGTGTAGCTCTGGATTACCGTTGGTATATACTGACCCCAAAGCTCCGCCAGCATCTCGGAAGTCTCGAGGTGGGGGTGAGGTTGGAGAAAGATCGGGTGATGCAGGCCAAGAGTCCACACCAAACGGACCGGAACGCAACCGGTCCACGTTGGCACCATTCACTGTTGTCGGAACCCAGCCAGTAATCTCCCGAATTCCATGAAATTTGCTTAACAAAAAAGCCTGTGAATCTCCAACGCTGACGACCACCACGGCGAACTGTTGGGGCTTCCTGGTCAAGGAACGTTCCTGAGAGGTTGTACTGGATTTAGACGGAGAGGCTGCCTGGTTAACAGGTAACACCAGTGCAACACATAAGGTAGTTAGCCCCGTCGTACAACCAACAATGCGTTCTTGAGCAGCAGAAAAGGCCTCGAACAACAGCTGAGCGGCATCCTGAATCAAGAAGGGTTTATAGATTTAGAAAAATACACTATATGGAATAAAAAGGAGGAGTAGTCCCAAAGAAGACTGGATAGAACTCAATAATGAGCATTCTATGGAGAATGCGGACAAAACCGGCGTTCATGTGAAACAGACGGTTCACTTCAGAAAACCATCGTTATGGCGGAAGGACTAAATGGTATCGATCACTGGGAGCGTGTTCCCGGGACTTTTTGAACTGAACTGCAAGACGGCTCACCTGAGTTGAGTTCAGCGTAAGCTTGGTTGAATCTGAACCATATAAATGGGTTTCTAGGTACTCGTACACCGCCAGGATTGCACATCGAGCTGCTTGCATTGCATCCCGACCCCAGTTGACACCATCAGCGACAGCCAAAAACGCAGAGTCACAACGAGCTTGAACAATGAAAGCATCCGCATTTGGTTCACCTGTTTTGCAGAAAGAGAAGCTTATTGATTTCCAGTTTACACTATTTCCAACAGCAACCTCAAGAACAAATTTACACACACGACCTTAACGGGCTACACTATTTTGAACAAGGTCTAAACTGGGTGACTAAAATACAAAATGAAACACCACAATTTGATTTATCAAGACAGAGTAAGTAGAAAATTGGGCTTAGTTCACCATCGCGGAATGTTGTTAACTAAGTAAAACAATGTACTGTCGTTCTAAGACGGACGCACGAATATAAACCTAGCGAGCCAAACTCCAAATCATACGGTTGGAGTGCCTCCTGCAAAAGAAAACCTGAATTACTGGCTGAGTGATGAAGAAGCGAATGCCTCCTTCAGTAGCAAACTCACTAAGCGAATATGGGAGGTAAATGGCGGGGTGCGAACACTGAAGTAAAAAAAAATAACAGCACATACCCGCACAAATAAGGTTGTGTAGCTCTGGATTACCGTTGGTATATACTGACCCCAAAGCTCCGCCAGCATCTCGGAAGTCTCGAGGTGGGGGTGAGGTTGGAGAAAGATCGGGTGATGCAGGCCAAGAGTCCACACCAAACGGACCGGAACGCAACCGGTCCACGTTGGCACCATTCACTGTTGTCGGAACCCAGCCAGTAATCTCCCGAATTCCATGAAATTTGCTTAACAAAAAAGCCTGTGAATCTCCAACGCTGACGACCACCACGGCGAACTGTTGGGGCTTCCTGGTCAAGGAACGTTCCTGAGAGGTTGTACTGGATTTAGACGGAGAGGCTGCCTGGTTAACCGGTAACACCAGTGCAACACATAAGGTAGTTAGCCCCGTCGTACAACCAACAATGCGTTCTTGAGCAGCAGAAAAGGCCTCGAACAACAGCTGAGCGGCATCCTGAATCAAGAAGGGTTTATAGATTTAGAAAAATACACTATATGGAATAAAAAGGAGGAGTAGTCCCAAAGAAGACTGGATAGAACTCAATAATGAGCATTCTATGGAGAATGCGGACAAAACCGGCGTTCATGTGAAACAGACGGTTCACTTCAGAAAACCATCGTTATGGCGGAAGGACTAAATGGTATCGATCACTGGGAGCGTGTTCCCGGGACTTTTTGAACTGAACTGCAAGACGGCTCACCTGAGTTGAGTTCAGCGTAAGCTTGGTTGAATCTGAACCATATAAATGGGTTTCTAGGTACTCGTACACCGCCAGGATTGCACATCGAGCTGCTTGCATTGCATCCCGACCCCAGTTGACACCATCAGCGACAGCCAAAAACGCAGAGTCACAACGAGCTTGAACAATGAAAGCATCCGCATTTGGTTCACCTGTTTTGCAGAAAGAGAAGCTTATTGATTTCCAGTTTACACTATTTCCAACAGCAACCTCAAGAACAAATTTACACACACGACCTTAACGGGCTACACTATGGAGTTGTGTGGTGATGAGACACTGAAAGAAACAGAGACTCTTAGGAGGACATGCACAACAGTCTTGTGAAGGCAGGAGATCTAAAATGTCTTGTCAGATAGAACAAGATCGTCGTCCAATCACAACAAGATAAATAGTCCATAACTTCTTTGAATATTACCGAAGAGACCAAAGCGACTACTCCCTTTCTGTACAGCTACACCCATCAGCGCCAAGGCTGGAAATAACCATCTTCCAGAGCATCAAGAGAAAATGGTAAGAGTTTTGCTGGGCGGGGCCGATGAATGCAGCGAGAGCCTGAACTTACGCCATCGTACATCGGTGAAGGCTATATTGTACAAAACGCATTGGTACAAAGCACTGTGAAAACGTCTATACCCCGCCTCATAAAAGAGATGGTCATGTCAAAGACGGAAGAACATTATTGTTCTTCTATTCTCGATAATGCTAGGTATTAACATAACCGAGTCTTCTATCAGTGACACCAGTTCTAGTGCCTGACGGCACGGGCCTCGAGTAGTTCAGCGGATTGCATCGGTTACACGACCTGCATTCGAAAATCCGGACGTGTGCCTTCAAAATGGGTCCTGGTGGTAGGTGTGCATATTAATAAATCCAAATGGACGTGAAAACATACTCTTAGGGTACTCATTGAACGGAATATAGACAACCGAATAGGACACAATATCAACTTTTGTACTCAATCGTACACCACGCTACCTTGCAGCGTTTTCTGTGTGCGATGAACACAGACGTCAGTATGACGTCTTGGTAAATAAGAGTTTCACCTGGAGAACTAAAGGCCAAAACCTGGAAAAGAGCGTAAAAACTAAACGACAGTTAAACTGGGAACTAAGATCATGTGACGGCATCTGTTAGGCGGTGACGCAGAACAGAAATAATCAACAGGATAGCATAAAGTGACAGAAAATAAAAAGTGAGCCTGATCGGACAAATACACAAGTGTGTTTTGTCCACCCAGGTGTCTAGGTGCACGTCACAACCTGCTAATAGCCGAGCGGCTGTGTGAAGCCAACCAGGCCGACGCAATCTATGGAATTCTGAGCAAAAATGCTAATGCCGATACGAACTAGAAAGCAGACCAAACAAATTTGCATTGGATCAAAACATCGGGATGGCAACAGTAGATGAAACATCGATGAATAACGTTCAAGAACACTAACCGGAAACGCGGTCAGTCAGTGGATTCTTTTCGTACAGTGAAACGGATATACCGTGGGCTTTCCTGTTCCGTAATGGCTTCCAAGATTCAACCAGAGCTTTAAATGCAACGGAAACAGGAAACAGGCAGCAAGCACTACAGATCAGCGGGAGGAATTAAATACGAAGAATTTCGGAGTACATATTGGAGGGTTACGCGAATGAACAAGAACATGGATCTTAAAAGTTACCAGAGAAAAATAAGTATAATCTGCATTTTCAGACAGACTGCGAGATGAGTGCTCGTATTAGTGGTCGTCATTGTCCGGTGATGAAGCCTCAATTTATTGCAAATTACTATCTCGGTTCATTAGGATTGCTGTTCACTCGATTTTTTCGTTCAACTGTAGCACCATTTCGGTGCCTAAACGCCATTCCACCCGAAGGAAACACGAGGGCTGGGAAACTACCTGGTTCCCCAAGCCTAGACAGGGTAAGTCGAGGAGCAAAAGTCGCTTTCGAACCACGGGCGTTTCGGTCAGCAAATTCACGCTCTAACCAACTGAGCCATCTCACTCGGCTGATCACTGGCGAAGTCTGATTCCTTCAGATTTGACAAGAATAAATCCAGTAATTGCAAACTGATTCTGACATTATTTCTTCTGCGTTTGTCTCCTCTCCATATCGAGCGCCCGACACTTCGGAATACACGAAAATGTATTCCGTCGAGACGTCAATACTTCCATCTAGTAGTCAATAACTCTTGCTATGTCACCGTCATATAGGGCCTAACCACTGCAGCGCTGTGACCCAGAAAAGATAGTAATCTGAGTTTATATATATATATACATATGTACGGAGGCTGAACATTTCCACCAAAAAGCCGTAAACGACTAAAAGGTAGTTCAAACCTAGCTTAGACTGACCATAAACCATATTAATGCATTATCCACAAGGCTTTTGTTGGGCCAATACTATGCGTATGAACCACACATCGAGCGAATAGAACTACTGCATTGTAGAGGTAACCATAGTAGAAAGTCGGAAAGTATGTTTGAAAACCAGACGAGGTCATTAAATAAAAAGAGTAGGTTCCACAACATTTCACCACCTCATATTTCAGCGAATGAATACAATGATGACCTCAAAAGCAACAAATAAAACCTGACCAGTAATAGTGGCGAAAATCCTTCACATGGAAACAAGGGGTATGATTGAGCCACAGAAAACAGCAAGTAAACGAAAGAGTTTGGATATAACAAACTGTGTTACATTCGTGGATGTCATGTTCCTGTGGACACTATAAAAATGACTGCTGAATCATTGCGGATAACCACCATAAAATGGTTCACTTCAAAGAAACCTATCCTGTGGCTCCTTTCATTTCTAGCATCAAAGTAAGGACAGCCTTGATCAGTCATCCTGGATCTTTAAACACCCTGGTCGATCATGCAGACAAAGGCGACACATTATCGTTACACAGGGACCGTATCAGGCGCGATCATGTCTCGAAAGATACCACAAAAAAGCCCTTAGGTAGCAGTATCCTCGGTGCACTTTGAACAGTTCAGTGCATCCACAACCAAGGGTGACATCTGAGGTGCTTAACATGGTTGAATTGGCCACCAAACATACCGGCGAAAAATATCTTAAAGTAAGTTAATTTCTTTCAGAACATGGCAAAAGTAGTCCTGGATAGAAACGGTTCTCGTCCTGTTGGAAGGTACTTGATCCGGAAAAACCAGAATGACTCGAGGCAAACTGGACGGATTAATGCCAGTCAACAGCGTGACAATAAAGGTTAGAAAGTCGGGACAAAAAGCCCGTGAAAGATAGTTGTCACAGCGTCGGAATGACTAGTTGGAGGACTGGCACAATGTGACCACAGCATTTAGACGATTGGATTGTGTAATTCCAAACAGTAACCACAGGTCAATCATGTGCCTTAAAACAGGAAATCCACTGGCAGTTTGTCTGGTGTGCGTTGGTTTGTCTCGAAACACAGTGAAAAAAGGACTAACTGTGCAGAGCATTGCATAACAAAATGAAAAGCAATTCGAACCGGAGAAGGGAAAATAGATCGTCCTGTGGAAGATTGTCGTCAACAAGCGCATTTAATCGATAACATGCGTAGTCAATGAGTACAGATGGCAGGCGCGCGTCCATTAGTGCACGCATTGTTGTGGTTTTACTAAGTGAGGATGTGAAATAGGTCAACCAGATATCTGAACGTGACTGAGAAGTGTGGACACGAATTTCACATGCGAACCGAATAATAATAATAATAATAATAATGTAACACCATTCAAATGGCCTGGCTGACACGCCACTTGAAAGCAAAATAGGGGCATGGACACTGTCTGGTTGCCAAAGCGTAAACAGGCGGAGTATGGATATATAAGTTGAGTTCGAAACACAGATCTTCCGGTCAGTAAGTCCGTACCTTAATCGCCGGGCTATCTTGAGCTCAGTGCAAGCCAATACCCAGATGATTCCGAATTATTCAAGCGGAGCTCAAGTGAATATGATCCCAACATTAAGACGACGATCCTAATCGTCGAAAGATTTCTGGTCCGCTGTCAAGGCGGTTTGTAGTGTTTTAGCAGCATCCAAGCTTAGTTTGCAGGAGAGTGCACCGGTAAAGAAACCAGGCGCTGACCACATGGGTCCTCAATTGGAATATTCTCCGGGAATTCTCGATTACGCTTATAACATCGCTAGTTATCTGGCAGTATCCCAGGTAGATGGTGGCTGTGAGGTGAGGAACCTTCACATATTAACACTTTTCCAACTGAATGCACAATTTTCATTTTCGATGAGGTCATAAAGGGATTTTTAAGGTTTGTAACTATCTTAAATTTTGTGGGTAAAAAGTGGAACTCAAACTCAGAGTTACCTACTTAGCGGTCGCGGTAGTGGTTTTAATTCTCAAGAAAAATTAAACGTTTCTTTTAACAAATTGTCAACCTGTAAACATTCCTTCGAAGTGTGACATGAGTATTCTTACCAGGATTGACAGGCTTCACCTTGGCCCATTTCTGTGTAGCCAGAAATCCGGTATTCGGACCAGTGGCCGCAGAAAAAACTTCATTGGACAACTTCTGCAAAGATATCAATGGAAATACTGCAGCCTCAGGTAGTTCTGCAGGGCTTAGAGCACGCCAAACATCGCACTGAGAGAATACACGGTTGCGAAATCCTAACTCTGAATGGGGGCTCTCACAATTGGTGCTATCACAACTATCTTCACTTGGTGAAGACACAAAGCTGCGACGTAAGGCACGAATTCCTTCTTTGAAACTCCATGATTTTGTGAGCCCGAATTCAGATTTTCCAGCAGGTTTCCCCGGGGGTGCCTTTGCAGTCACGGACATCAGCAAGTGGTCATAATGGGCGAAAAAGCTAAAAGAAAAAAGGGGTCCACGGAAACATGACCATTCGGTAAGCGGACATACAAAGAGTGTTGTAACCAGACATTCGTAAGAGGTGGAGAATGGTTACGGTCGTTGAAGCCATGGTCTTAGTTTCCGTGAAAGTAGGCAACATGGTACAAAAAATGCAACGAGGAAACTACCTCTTCAACAACAAAAAGAAATGGAAAACACCCCAACCTTCAATAAGGCGGCAAGGCGATGGGTTCTGCTATGCGATGGAACGTCCAACAGAGGAAAGGATGGGAAAAACAAGGAGACGCGACTCATCCAGTTGTGCGCTGACGATGGTGTCTGCGGTCAGGGGAATTTTCAGCTCGCAACAGGTGCCCCAGCAGCCACATCAATACTGAAGCATCATCTGGCTGTTAACTAACGGTGAAGAGATGTGGTTCAATACAATCTTCTATTCTGGGATACATCACCCGATTCCGAAAGCACTTTAGTACGGCAAATCCAAAGAGTTGCTTTCTCTAAGGATTTCTCAGGTAGCAAATATGTGTTGATCTATCGTTTTAGTGGATTTTTATAGCCCAGAGTTATCGAAAAGGAGAAATGGAGAAGGGAGAAGTACTTTGGGCTAGCATACCACAAATATACAAGCCTACTCCCAATCAGACAACCTGAGTAGAAACGGACACCATGAACGAAACTGACATCAGTCTGCCGCCATTTCATTCATTGTTTCCAGCCCAAGACGTCGAAATTTCACGGGCCTCATTTTAAAGATCGAAGTCACTAGCAGTGGCAAGGCCCGTGGAGAAACCTGTATTCTCCTTTGTCATATAACATTCTGTCCATTTGTGGGTTTCTGCCACTCAAAATCGGGCACGGAAATCGGCACTCATCTCGGCAGACGATAACTCGGCATGCGTATCTCATGATCCAGCTATCTTAGTTTGCATACATTCTTGGATACATTCTTTGGGCGAAGTACCGTCTGATTCAAAAAAGACATTTTCTCGACCGAATCACCACTGATTCCAAAGACCTTCAGCTGTAGATCCGGGACATATGTAGAAAAAATCTGAGGGTTTCGTATCCTCCGCCCACAGCTGTCAAATATCGCGGCCATACAACAATGAACTGCGCAACGCAGTCTGATATGGGCACTCTTCAAGACCCATTGATGCCTTTTTGATCCAACAAGTCACACGAATGAGCAAATGCGCCTCTGGCCTTTGAGATTCTTTCGTTCATTTATTCCATCACGCTACCGTCGGAATTAATGCAATGTCTGAGATACATATATCGCTTCACAACTTCTGGTACCGCTATTGAATTGCTGAAAGTACGTTCAACGATTGTACGTACCTCAACACGAACCGCACTTTGTAGGCACGAAACACATCTTGCAGGACTGGATGACCTTTGTCGTCTTTCCTAGTAATGCATGCGCTTCCTGCAAAAATGGTAACGATGTCGTCTGTACATCCTAATAATAATAAACACAATCGTTCAGTTGTAACACCCTTTCGGTGCCAAGCTGTGCCACCTGAAGGAAGCACGACAGCTTGAATATTAACAGGTTACCCAGGCCTAGACAGAAGTCGAGATGCGGAGGTCAGGTTCAAACCATGGACCATTCGCTCAGTAAATTCGCGCTCTAACCACTGAGCTATCTAGTCCCCATGGGCCATCTCACCCTCATTCCAGTTCAACAAGGTTTTATCACGAAAAGATCTAAACGCCGGAGTTTTTAAGGCATCCCAGAGCTCACCCCGCTATATCAGCAACGATGACCTTGAACAGAAATGGAGGGAGTGGACACTTGTCCAACGCCCCTGCTCGAAGGAAAGCCTTTGGAAAGCTCCTCATACACTCTCACGTGCCCGCAGTTATTTGAAAAAATAAGGCGTGTGACATATGCTGGAGTATGCGCTGTTTCAAAAGCGTGCCAGTAAGACCAAACCGGCTGAGAAAATCGAACGCACCCTTGGAATTGAGAAACCTCAGGACAAGACGCCTACACGCATGGCGGTACCTTTACACCTGACAGAATCCTGCTTGGTGTTGTCGGGTCACACCCTCAGGTGCTTTCGCAAGACGAAGTGAAATGAGCGACGACTTCAGATGGTTGAGATGGCCTCCTCCACCCGGGTTGAAGCAAATAAATCAATGTACCATCTGAGTATTTTATTCCCATCCTAAAACGGAGCGGGAGAGTTCGTCAGGATTACCAGCTCGGTAAAATTTGAGGCAGAAAAAGACACACGTATATTTCCGGAGCCGTAGGAGGTTCCAAATTCACTGTACATGGTCCCCAGTGTGGTTCATTCATCATGGGCAGCATAACACCACCAGTCGCCCCAATGTATTGCTGAGCATTATGTACACATTCCATTGGGCAGAAAAGAGTAGCAAGTAATGCAGATGCGAATGAATGCTTCATACTGCTGAAGATCAGTGTCATAACGGCACTTGAAGCAGACTATTTCGCAAGTTTACAGATCTGGAAGACAGGCACAACAGTTTTCAGGCTAGCAGTTATGCCCTCAGGTGGCCAGCATATCTGCTGGGCTATGGAGTGAATCCACAAATAAAATTCCCCGAACTCTGAGCTTGCGATCTCTTAGTGATTAAAGCGCAAATTTATTCACAGGAAGGTTTGTGGTTAGAATGCAGTCTCCGTACTCGACTGCTCCTGTCTAGGCTTAGATAGACTGGTAGTATCTCAATCCTCATGCTCCCTTCGGGTGGTATGGCAGCTATGTACCGAAGAGTTATTAGACGTCAAAGATTACATGCTACCATTATTCAGAATAAAGACGTGATGTTCGCGTCAGCGACCAATCAAACACTCAACCTTCGACTCTGAGATTTACGCCGGTGCTACACACCCCAGCATTGACCGGATGAATGTCGCCGTTAGTCTTGACACAGCCTCTTTGGTTCGTAGGGAGGTTTACGGTTAGCTGGCCCATAATATTTGGTAACCTTTACCCACCGTGCCGCCAATGTGTATTCTCGTCTTATGATCGCCTGGCATAACTGGGGTCAGGTAACAAAATCCCAAATTATCGGGGTATCATCTGACCACCTACTGAATACGAAGCATTCGTCAGCTTTCTGTGCATGTCAAGACGTTGACCTTTAGCTAAACTCGTCAGTAGGTCCAGCTCCTCTATTCTTTCCAGGCCGGCTCCAATACTGATCCTTGGGGCACCTCGCTTTCGGCTGGTATTCGTCTACAGAGCTGTCTACTCGTCTTGAATGTGAAGTAACTGCCTCGTAAGTTGAATGTCCAGCACAACAGAGAATCGATAAACCCGTCTTCATGGAACATGGTTAGGGTAACGTTCTGGTGCACACATCAAACTGAAATCCATCTTGCTGGGTTTGATCAGACGACCTGGCTGAGCTTTCGTGTGCCAGCAGCAAGCTGGCGACATGGGATCTATTGGGCGTAAATCCGCGCTTCTCCGATGCCTACATTTAATACTGTTTAATTTAATACTGATTACTTTATTCAGGATGTTTGGTCGAGTGCCTATATTCAATACTGTTGCAATAGTCCCTCTACACACATCTACATAACATCCCTGATTACTTTATTCAGGGTGTTTGGTCGATAACTGATAAGATAACGTAGAACGATTTGATGGTGGCTTTTACAAATATCTGCCTCCAATGATCGATCGGAACTGTCGCAAGGACCAGTCAAGTTGCATAGTAGCAGCGAATGGAAATGTCAGATCCGCAGAACATCAGTGCACCCAAGTGTTGCGGCATCTTGGTGACTTTAGACTTCATCCAATTGCACCTATCATCTTCCATTAAGGCCACGCGGTCCAGTGATTTGGATGGTTCTAGCGCAAGATACACAAACGTGTGCTCGAGTAAACGTCAATGCCTGCTCCATAATTTTTTAGGGCATGGGCCGATTCGCCCATCGGAGGTAGAGGATCAGCTACCCGACAGATGTAGAAGTACACTCAATGAAGTTGCTTCTTGGTACTTTTGAGTAAATAAGGTTTTTATGCTCTTCGCTTGGCAATCTTTAACCAAATGCAATCGTTCTGGAAATTCTTGCGCTAGACCTGGGTTCCCGATATTCCGTTTACCTGACGTATGCAGCAGGTTCAATTTCTCAATCGCGTCGATGTTTGTGCATCTCCAATCGAAAATCTTGCTCTTTTCCTTGAGAAACTCTGGCGCAAACATAAGAGTTCAGTAGGGATCCAAATTTACACCATAAAGGTATTCTTTGGTACTGATGAGTCGCAGGAATGTGCTTCACGGTGTTGAACATCGCTGAAAACTTGGTTCGCCGACGGTTAAGGTTAAGAGCTGAATAGGACCAGCGTCGGTATGAATAGGGTCTCAAAACTGATGAGGTTTCAGTCATTCAGCAAATTGTTGTAGCCAACAGTGAGTCACGGTGCTAACATCGCTGAAAACTTGGTTCGCCAACGGTTAAGGTTAAGAGCTGAATAGGACCAGCGTCGGTATGAATAGGGTCTCAAAACTGATGAGGTTTCAGTCATTCAGCAAATTGTTGTAGCCAACAGTGAGCAGGTTGGAGTTATCCGTAGTGAACCTTGAAAGATCCTTTGGAGTATGCAATCCCACTGCAGTTTTGAGCTCACCAACATAATGGTCGTTACTGATTTTACAATTCGATGGCTGAGATATCTCCAAAAATATTAGGAATTATTTTTACCAAGAAATGACTGTTCGGAGTTGGCTTCATGCGTAGTGATACACTTCGCCTTCTGATCGTTTGATGAAAACGGTGAACGTTAGCAACCAAATGGTTTCACCGCTGAATCAGTTCCTCCCCTATCCCATTCCCCAATCCTCACGCCAACTTCCCAGCGGTCCGCCAACATCACTGTGAGTGTATTTTAGTGTTAAGACTGTGACGGCTTTTCCCCAGGCTGTAGGAAGCATGACCTTATATGCTCAATTCAGCTACAGACTCGGTTGAGGATGGATAGTGTGTTTGAGCCCAATCAGATGTCTTCGGAAGAAACAGGCAGATGTAGGCGCTCCGACATTAATTCTTCATGGTTTTGTCCGAGATTCTGATGTAACGGCGATCTGAAGTCTGGTGAAGTTGTAGTCGGTTGTTGCTGGAACTGCATCCAACTTTTTAGCCACAGGTCATGATAGGCTATTGAGGTGGTGTAGGTTATTTGTATGCTGGATCTTTAGCCGGAACCTCTGTTGAAAGTGAAGTTTAGAAT
>NW_008751893.1:0-2203 GCF_000715545.1 Opisthorchis viverrini | reverse complement strand
AACGTTACACCTTAGGCATACACTCAGAAACGCTGCTGCAGTGCATACAAACCAAATTAAGGTCATATTTATCGTTCAAATCCTGCGGAGCCTTTCATAAACTCCTCATAGGTCACAAAAATGAAGGATCGAAAAGATGTGGTAATAGTGATATTCGACGTCCGCCACCGCGCGAACTAAAGGTGGAGCTTGACTGACGCGCTCCGACGACTTCAAGGTCAAGCGTAGGCTGTCAGTCCAATGAACGACGGATACATTGGTTCATATACAGGTTCGGGGCTTCGCAAAAACCACACGGGTCGGGTTTGATAGCATCGTTCTGCTGAAAGGCACGAGTGGAAGAGTGTAAAGCACCGCCTTTCTATTGCTCAGAGCTGGGAAGTTACCTTGTCAAACCCTGGATTCATTAAAAAAACATCGGAAATTGCTCATCAAAGGGCATCCTGTTGCAGCGTAAATGAGCGCCAGAGAAAGTTCGTTCCACGCGAAAACCACCGGAAATGATGTTGCTGTTGTCTGGTAGCAATGCGCGCTCTGTGCTTGAAAATATTCTCATAAAATGCTCGCCGTCTTTAACCCATTGCCCGCACAATGCTCTTAGTTGCGAAACCTCTGCAAGCGAAATCCAACATTTCAAACTAACATATTGCATTTTCTTGTGTATATGCTCAAACCACAAAACATTTTTATCTACGCTCATATTTTTGCAGATCATTACATTCCAGGGTCCAATGAAACAATCATACCACTGGCGGTAAAAGTCTGATGGAAACTTTCCTAGCATTGCCGCGACCATGGGATGCCTAGATGGGGCTCAGAAGTTTAGGCTCCTACTCCGAACTCAGTTACCTGTTCTTATTGGTTTGTCAAGGACACGTAGCGGCCCTTGAAAATTCAATCTCGTTGTGTGAATACGCCAGCGGCTAGAGGATCAATGCATTTTTCTATAAAACCCCTGCGGGCGAAATAAAAACTTNGGTCCGCCAACATCACTGTGAGTGTATTTTAGTGTTAAGACTATGACGGCTTTTCCCCAGGCTGCAGGAAGCATGACCTTATATGCTCAATTAAGCTACAGATTCGGTTGAGGATGGATAGTGTGTTTGAGCCCAATCAGATGTCTTCGGAAGAAACAGGCAGATGTAGGCGCTCCGACATCAATTCTTCATGGTTTTGTCCGAGATCCTGATGTAGCGGCGATTTGAAGTCTGGTGAAGTTGTAGTCGGTTGTTGCTGGAACTGCATCCAACTTTTTAGCCACAGGTCATGATAGGCTATTGAGGTGGTGTAGGTTATTTGTATGCTGGATCTTTAGCCGGAACCTCTGTTGAAAGTGAAGTTTAGAATGGGCAGTTGAAAATTCTTCCGGGGACTCCAAGCTACCATAATTTGGGCAAAAGTGCAGTGCTGTCTAAGACGTTGACGGATATCCTGCACTCCGAAAATCCACAAATAACCACAAGGAGCGTGAGAAAAACATGCCACGTACGAGACACCATTGTCACTACATTAATATGTACGTCTCCAGTTCATGCTTCACAGTCCTCTCCAGCGTTTTTCGAAGGAGTCACGACACGCAGGCCATGCGGCAATCTTGTGACTGGTTTTGTTATCATCACCGTCACTGACAGCAATACACCAGCAGTACATGCTGGCGGTTAGCCATCACACAGCCATGAGGAAATGTTCATTATAGACTGGAAAGAAAATGAAATGACCGGAAGGCTATCAGGCATAACCTACTCACACCTTTGGTGTAATCAAAATAAACACATCTGATAATCGTGCTGAACCAAGGTTCCATCGGCAGGAATAACCCGTCTTTTGTGAAACATCCCACAAAAATCCGGCGGACAACCACAAGTAAACATTTCATAGACAGTACGGCTAGGAAATCGCGGCGTTTGAGCCACTGGGATGTGTTCTGTACCATGTCCTGCTACGTTGCCAAAGACTTGCGAGCTAGGAACATACGAAGACCTCAGAGCACTGTTGGAATATGGTCGCTTTCATCTCACGTCGTCATGTCACGGCTTTTCCCCCAAAAGCCTTCCATAAACAGTGGTTGGGAGCGGAAAGCCACTTCTTTTGAATAGACAGTGGCTGGGCATACATAATATGGGTAACAACCACCCTAAACTGGCAAATTTGATCCGCATAGTGGGATAAACGTGGAATATCATTAGAACCACAGTCCTTCGAT
>NW_008751892.1:835509-853181 GCF_000715545.1 Opisthorchis viverrini | reverse complement strand
CCACTGTTCGTCCCAAAGGGCATTATTTGGTCTGTGCGTTAGATGAGATTAGGAATGGAAATGAGTGGAAGAACTGCCCGTCCTGGACGGGTTAGCAGTTGGTTCGGATGTGCATTGTGAATGACACTAACAGACATGTTTGTGTTGCACTCCTGCTGTGAGGCACACCTTCCACTACTCTTCGGCGAGGGAAACAACGATGGTATAGTTTTGAATTGAACAGGAGCGCCGCGACAGGGTGAGGACAAAAATAAACTGACGCAAAGGAAGTTGTCTGCATGGAGGGTAAGTTAGAGGGCTGAAATTGATGCGAAGCCCTTACCGTTCGGCACGGCCAACGCGACCAATTCGATGGACATAATTTTCTTTTTCATCCGGCAAGGTGACATTGATCACTAAAGACAAAAATATGCGAGAACAAAAGACGTATGAACCACCATAAGCTAATAATTTACACTATCAAAAAGACATATGCAAACTAAGCATATCGAACAGAAAGCAAGACAAATTCTGCAGCCGATCGAGGCAGCCGGAAGGCTAAGTTACGACCAAGTACTTCTACAGCATCGTATAAGTACTTGGTAGCTGGGTGCTGCTCAATGCGAAATAAAATATAACCTCCTCTACGGGGGCAATGAAGAAAGGCCCAAAGGACTCTCTTTTTTGAGGTAGTCTGGTTGTGTCCGAGTAGACCCGTGAACATATGTTCTGTCTATCCTCCTTCGGTAGCCCAATCTTTAAAAGAGCAGCCATGCGTTTTTATTTTACTTCCACGAGACGTCCAGTGCAAAAAACAGTGTAATCTGAATAAGTTTCGGAACTTAGACCCCTGTCTAGCAGGTCCAACTACCACGAATGAAGTCATGACTTCTTGCGCTTGTGCAGAACGTAGGTGTCAAACGTGTGATTCTGTATTTTCAGAGAGCTTCAACTGCCTGACTACTTCATGCGACTGCACGCAGTGTGCGCGCATTTCCCAAAAAAGAGTCAGCATGTAAAAACGTCACATGAGCTTGAAACGGATAACTATGGACAATGCATCGAAAACATTAGTAGGTTGGGTGCGCCTGATCTGTTCACAGAGCTTGCCAATTGGTTTGCAAACGTTCTGTCACCAATCGAGAAAAAACCATCAATGCGCGAATGAATGATCTTCGATTTGCTCCTTTTAAACCAACGGCGACCGGTTTTTGTTCACAGAATGCAATATATTCATCCGTGTTAGTGAAGTTTGAGAAACTGCCTGTGGATATGTAATCACCAAAAATTTCTATGGCTCGAAATAAAGCTCAATTTTCTCCAAATTCCTAGTGATTAGGGGGAAAGCTGCGGCAAGCTGAACCACCTCCTCGTGGGTGGACGTCAGTCTGGGTGAGCTAAGAACTCAGCAACTCCAGACAGAGCTAATCACCCTGTTTGGTTTCAATGTATTGGTTACTTTCGACAGTGTACACTACGAATCATCTGGCGCCGAGGCACCAGTTCCAACCAGTGCACAGGGGAGACCCATGGGGTTCACGTGTGAGGAATGTGGCAAGTGCTGCAAATCGAAAGCTGGCTTGGTAGCCCAATAGCGAGTTCACGACAATGAAAGTATTGGTACGGACATGGTCGCCCAACTGGTCTACGCCGATTCTTCCTGCTCTCTTTCGACGACGATTGACCTGAGTCAACATTGCCGGCACGCAAACCTCACCCAGCATAATGCCGATCAGCTTGGTCGAGTGAAGTGTACTGGTGCCCGCTGGTCCCAACAAGTCACAATAACTCTTGTGCCTGGTACAACCATCTCCTAGCACTTTGTCAGAAAGCCTGGAAAGAAAATGACATCACGAACGCCACTAACATCGACCAGCCGCCATTTCTTGCAATGTCTCCAGCCAAGGGCAGGAAAAGTTACAAGGACCTCAGCCTACAGGGCTGACCGCACCAACAACATCGAAACTATCCGGAATCTCTTCCACACTACTATGTCAAGTGAAACAGCAGCCTCGCGGTTTGTGCCATTCTGAAAGAGGCACGGAGGCCAACACTCGTCTCAGTAGACGATATTTCAGCATGCGTAGCATATGGTCGAGCCGCCGTAATTGGTGGTGCTGGATGTTTTCCGAGATTGAAGCACCCGTTTTCTAGTTATCTCGTTACGAATCTGTTGACACTACCCAACAGCAGTCACTTCTGAGGCATCTGTGGTCAAAAGCCCGAAGACAGCTCACACCATTTGTCCGCAGAGACCATCTCCCGCAATCATACAACAATACAGCCCTTACTGTAGTTTGGTACACGCGACCCGTGAGATCCAGATGTACGTATTTTCCAGGCCATAAGTGAAGCAACTGAGCAAACGTGATTCACAAGCATGAGGTTCGTGGGCTGACTTCATCAAACACACGTTTGCGCAAGTTATGTAAAATTAAGGATAACCTCTAGTGTACCTCTTTGAATCGCAACGGGTATGCTTGGAGACTGCCCGTTCTGAAGCATGATTTCTCACTTTGAAGGTTCAAGGGCATGCCGAAAGATTGTAAGATGGTGGTCAGTTTATTCAACGAAGATTGTGATTCGGCCTCGTCTCAAAAGATGAGGACGACGTCGAGAACGATCTGAACGCCAAGGTTTTGAATATCTTCCAGCGTTAACCTCGTTATTTCACCAATGACAAAGTTGAGGGTGGGCACTCTTGCCGAACACCACCTTTTACGGAAGCTTTAAGAGAGCTCACCTTACACTCACACGCTCCGAAGTATGTGAACGTAAGGACTGGATATTCTTCACAAACTTCTGCAACGTCCCCTGATGAGCAAGCGTAGTTAAGAGCACTGGCCAATCGACAGAGGTGAACACGTCCACGGACCCAAGGAACACCAAAATTGTGAGCCACCCGTACATATGGCATTGCTTAACTGTCGGAAGGAGTGTGAAGAAGTGGTCAACACAGCCCCTACCTCGTCATAATCCATCTTGGTAATTTCGGGTCAAGTTTTCGCATGCCGCCGTAAGAAGACGAAAAATCAGTGACGCTAAAATCCCTACTACAAAGAGTTTACTACTCCTTTTGAAAATGGGTACTATTGTCGGCTCACCCGAGTTACCTGGGGCGGTCCCTTTGGCCCACAGGGACTGAAATAGGCTAGACAGGTACCAGTGAAAGGTCATCAGGACCAGGAGCACGACGAAACTTGAGCAGAGATATCCACTCAGACGCTTCTGAGGCTGTATGGTGCTAATGATTCACAGTCCGGATTTGAGGTAGCAGATGGCCAACGGAATTGTTCGTAGCGTTGCATCCAACAGTCCAAGAGTTCGAGTTTGCTGGATATGAGAGCCATTCTGATCCCTGATAATTTCGCTGAAAAGAGGCTTCCAGGGACCAGTAGAACGAATCAAGTGGAACAAACTGCGGATGTTTCTAGCACAATCCGCACCTTCCATTTCTTCCGCCTCTCGGATCCACCAAGCCTCTCGGTTAGCACGGATACTCAGTCTTAACTGTCGTCGGATGTATCGAGTTGAGTTGTGACTGCGGCCGGAAGGAATCTGTCGCCGAGCCTCCAGCAAAGCCACAGTCCTATAAAAAATCTATTGTTTGAATGAGGTTGTTTGGGTTGTACCGATAACATTGAGTGACGCTGTGTATATTTGTTCCTAGTGGCCGTTGGTATCCAACATCAGATCGTCCGGCAGCTGTCCGAGGAGTCCGTTCTGATAGGTTCTGGGTCAACTAGCTCCTTAACGGCCAAGCGAGATTTGTAGGTTTTGCGGACCAGAAAAGCAACACCGCACAAGTGCATGGTGGGAATCCACGCTGGTATTCCGGAAAGAGCGACAGGTAGTGATCGAACTTTGCCACCCGTAACTGACAGAGGCGTGGTCTATTTGTATTCGGGGATGTTCATTGGTGGGCACCACGACCTCAAGGGATTTAAGCAGTTACGGAAATTGGTACTGCACAGAAACAGTATGTGATCGGCACACATATTTGAAGCAGGCGCTTTCCGTTGTCCGTATGCCTGGTATCCAACGCAAGACGACCTCCTAATTAGACCTCAGCAGAGCTTTGTCTACCCAAATAGGCGTTTATGTCACCACCATGCACAACGACGTCTGACGCTGTAGAAGGACACCTAGAACGTCATAGAAACTGACCTTGACAGATTCACAGCTACAGTCAGTTGGGGCGTAGGCAGACACAATGAACAAGGTGCGATAAATCTCACTTTCTCTAGCTCCTCTCACTGATGTCAAACAAACCGCGCAGAGGTGGCTATCAACAGGTAGAGGGAGAGAGAGAAAGGGAGAAGCTTTCGCTCGGTCGCTCAATAAAATACGCACCCTGGCATATCTAGCTGCAGTAGCCTCTACATCACCAGAGGTGCGCAGCCGGAACCTAGAAGAGAGCGATGGAGCAGTCAGTTCAATTTACGCTACTTGCGTCCTGTATTCTTGTTTTTGACAGACAGCATACAACAATACAGAGGGAGTAAGCACACAATCAAGAGCGACCTGTTGTCCTGCTTGCTCCACTCTGCGAACATTGAAGACAGTTTCTATGATGCGAAAAAGATTCGAAGTATTTAAGTTTGTTACTCAAGCCGGAAGTACAGAAGTTACAACTGAATGTGACGCACGGTGAACAAACCGGTAAATTCTAGTGCTGGGACCCGAGGAAAGAGTACTACAATTTGGGCGGAGTGAGTTATGGTAGAGGGGATCCGTCAGCAGTAGTCTGTTTTCGCTTATCCGCCCTGCTGTATGTAGCCAGTATAGCGACCCGGGTGATGACACAATGTGATACATGATGTCAGGGCGTCCAGACCTAGACAGAAGGACCATTTGGATCCTCGATTAAAGCCCTTGACTCAAAAGCCTGTCCGCAAGGCAACCGTATTTGGCGGGGAATGCAAATGCATTAATATTTTTATACAAGCCACTACATATGTTCTAACCACCAATCTGGAGGCGCAGAAGACTGTGCTGATCAGATATCTAAACATTGACCAACATGGTATGGGAGACTGCGGCACAAACACCACCCAATATAGTTCAATGGGTCAGAGAGGCACACAAACCGTCATACCACTGCAGGGACGGAATAACAAAACAAAGGAATCACACTTGAGGACGAGAAAAAAAATTGGATCGATAATGTGGATTGCTTTTAACATAGTTAACCGTCGGCTTGGGTGATCAACCAAAGATGTTTTGGTTGACTCTTTATCGTCGTCAGATCCTGGGAATCCCCGAAAATACCAGTTGAAAGGACTCAAACGAGGATTTTCATATCGTGTATTAATTTTCTGTCACCAGTGACCTTAAGGTGGTCTAAATGCCCACAGAACAAAACAAAAAGTACATTAGAAAGGCCTAAGTAAGAGATATTGACTATGACATGGATATTGTAAACCATAACACCACTGTGATCGAACGTATATTTCAGACGTTTGCGAAACCAGTTGTAACCAGAAAGCAACAGGTAGAGCTGGGAAAGGCGTTCAGAACAGATTAAAATACCAGTGCACGCCCATAGTCATTTGCGAAGGACTAGCAGAGACCTGATGATTTGTAAATTGCCACGCAAAGAACTATGCGACTGATCCATTCATAGCTATCCGTTTTACTCTGGTTAGAGTCGGAGCTCACAGTGACTATTTAGGATAAGCTCATCGATTATTTATGACCTGACGCCTGAAAATCTAACCTGATGATCTATACAAGCAGCACTGAAAAGTGATGAGGGAATCAGGACGTAAAAAACGTACGTGGACACCGAATGCCTGGTTATACGGATAACAGTATAGACCGAGTTGTGTCACTAGGTGGTCCACGGAGCAAGTCTATCAATTTGGCACCATCAGTACAACAGGCATGCCAGGTAACTCATATGGATTAACCAATCTATAGACAAACTAGTCACGAAGTGAATACACATGACGATGCCAGAAAAGAACTCTCCCGATGATGGTTTCCCAGAAAAATGTACAGATCATAATGCGGTCACACTAACGGTCGTCTCGACTGGTTTTCCGGGTGCAAAGTCTGACCGGTGAACTCTAGGAATTATTCTTATAATCACATTCCCTGTTGCTTAGTAGTGGGTGCTCGAAAACACTTGATGCACTGGTCAGGACGTCATCCGAAAGTCGAATGATGATAAAGTTAAAAGACTTCTGCCCATACTATTTTGAGGGGAGAGTTTTGGAATTCGGGGAAGGTGGGGAATAGCAGGATTAGAAGCGGTCATCGCTGATGACAGAATTGCTGTAACCCTAAGGCATGCGCGAAGGCAAAATGCGTGATGCTAATAAAGTCAACACATCGTTCACAGCACATGAATAAGCACTAAGTAAGGTTTGGCAATCTGGTTTGTCATTTTGAAAATCTTCGAGATGAGTATCGGTAATTATGTGAAAGTTGTAAGGCTAAAAAACAAATAGGTCACTTGAAATTTTAAATGGGGTGAAGTAGATTTAAAACAGGGACCCGGGAACCCGGAAGAGGACAACAATGACATACCGTAAGGTAGACCGGCAATATCGATCCCACGAGCAGCCACATCGGTACAGATCAGAAATCGAACATCACCATTCTATAGAAAAAGAAGATGGAGGATGCACAAACGATAAAGCTGGAGGGACAAACATCGGTATAACCTGAGAAGTAGTACCATCGGTCTGCGTAGCAATCCGCAGACAGGACAGATGGAATACGGCCGGCCGTCGTGGGAAAATTTTCAGGAAAACAGCATAGATGACTCAACCAAATGACTCACCGTTGGATTACTGTGCACTGAGAAGTCCCATAACATTATTAGAGCGCATGAGAAAAATAAATACCTCAGAAAATTTGAGCCGAACCCTACTTCCGCGAAGAACATAGATGCCAATGTGTTGTTCTGTAGGCGTTGTCCTGACTGTTTGACCAACTAGTTGCCTGTCATCTATCACAGACGTACTTTCCAAGCATACACGAGTACTAACAGTGAGTGTTAACTGCTTTTCAAGTATCATAGCCCACGGATGGCTAGTAATGCACCGGAAAGACGTTTTCATAACAGTACGCGATTAGCCGGACACAGAAAGTTCAGCGCGTAGACCTAAGACCAACTCTGAAAATAGATGAGCTTGGCGAACTTGAGTACGATTAAATAGTTGGCCTCCGGTGTTGATAGAATAAATGGCGCTGGAGTGCAGAATCGACCCATGCTGAAAAAAACGGTAGCTCATTACGAGTCTTATACGTGTTACGGATTTTCTTTTAATGTCAAATAAGTTACCGAATGCCATATGTTGGACATAAAAATTGACTGAGTGTGACATCCGTACTTACGTGCTTGTCATCGCCTGTTTCCAGCCTTAAGCGATCTTAAACTCAAGCGCTTGGACTAGTGTCCAGAAGACTAACAAGTACGAAACAGTCAAAGACGCAATTTCATGTCAGTTACACCAAAACATCCCCTTTATTTCAGTTACCGTGGACAGAGCTATGCAAAGCAATGCCAACCTACCACATAGAAGTGTCTGGTACCAAAGCACCACTGGTTTGGTGATGACCGCTCGGACTGAAAGTGTTAAAACACATAGGGGGGCAATGCTCATAGTCTCGAATCTAAACAGTAACAACACATCAGCTGCCGGGAAAAAAGCGTCATAGTAGTCGAAGATAGGTCTCCAAAATACTGATGTCAGAGGGCGGACATATAACGCTGGCGATTAGTGGAAGTTCGGAGGCCCGAAAAGAATTGTGTTGCGGGAAATGGACCCATGCTATTTCGAACGGCTGGCCAAAAAAAGAGGACTAGCAATTCAACCAAAGAAAAACTTGTTTGAAGGATGGCCTTTCCGGACTACACAAACCGGAGTTCCACGAGAAACGAGTTTTGGTACTGAGATGCGATAAGCCTAACAGACTTGCACTTGTATTGTTAGAAATTTAGGAGCCTTTGCGATGACCTCACAATACCATTACCAAAAAACACCCCATTCGGACTGGAAATAAGTGAGGGCACATAAAATGAAGCTATCGTGACACGGACCTAGTAGCCCCAGTGTTCGAGGCGCCCTTTGGCCCTACCTCTACGACGATTTATCAATTCTTCTTCATAGGAGTTGGAAATCTTCAATGGCTTTTTAATGCCTGAAGGAAAGGGATAAAATGAAGCCTGCTTATTTATCCACTTGGGAGGGACCGTCATCATGGATGGGTTGTCAAAAATCCAGTTGACAGCTACCGCGTACCAGCATGAGGCCTATATACAAACATACACTCTCAGCGCTGATCAACAGGAGTTAATACGAATCAACGATCAGCTGCACTGAATAAGTTTCACATCATGGAGATTCGTCGCATGTCCACCCATTAACTTGTGTGCATGCAAGACTAGATGAAGAACTGTACGTTCAGTATATATATGGATTCGTATCCAGAAATGACGACTGATTGTCAGTGATCTTCCATACGACTGACGGATAACAGTTCCGCAGAATGGCATACCCATTACAATAGTGGGCATCTTTGCCGTCTTGAAACCAGCCATAATAGTCACAAAATAGCGCTTCTCTAGCGATTTTGTGGATTTGACTATGCTAGAAACTCTTCAATGTCCAACCGCGCCAACTGCCAGTAAATTCGCACCCTGCAAAAACAGTGTCGTTGCTTTTGGGACACCTGTCAGTACAACAGTGCTATGTAGTTCAGGTGAGTCCCATGACTAAATCCAGCATCAAAATTAGCCTTGAGGTAAGGTGTAATTCTACGACACACGGAAATATGGACGTCAGCATCCTCAAAAAGAACACTCATTTCGAAGCGTAGCCAGAAAGTGGTGGTAAACTACCACAACAATCAAGTTTCGTGCCGGATAGAGTGCCAAATACATGGAATAACCAGCGGCACTACTTAAGGACGGTGGCGAGTCTTTGTTCTGTCATAACTAGACTGTTTAGACATATTTAGGAACACGGACGTATTGCAGACAACTAAGGCCAATCAAACAGCACAATTCCATTCAAGAACAGCATAGGATACGACTGTTTCAACTACAACCTGTCATGGTGGGACTACTGAATTCAGCCGCCTAACTCCAGCAAGTGAGACAAATACAAGAACATTAAGCAGGGTCTCGTTTGGGTAGGTGACCATTATACTACGTCTAATGCTTGAGCTACGTCATACATATCAACGGCCGATGATTTTCGTTCTCCTTGTTGAGAGGAATGCTCCCAAAGTTCGTAAGTTATGTGAGAGCTTACAGCGGGCTGCCCAAATGTTTTCCTACAACCAATAAGTTGCAAGACTGTTTCTCTCGTTCTCCTTTTCAATTAAATCTTGTCACATTTTGAGGGATTAAAAACCTCGGCACCGAAATGGCACATACAGATGGACTAATAGGCTTGTGTTACACGGACGATATTGTCATGTGGCGCATAGGCAAGTATTGGGTAATGAACCATAATAGGTAATGCAGCAACTAAAGATTAGGATGAGTACGATGGACATGTACAACGCAACCCTAAACGCCGTATAACAAAGAAACTACTGTTTACTGCTCCGAACCGTTGTTGGCGAAAGGCTGGTGTAGGACAGGCCATGAACTGGCAACCCGAAATGGATGCAGCTACTGTCAGACTCAGTGATGCAGCTTATTCGCGCTCCCTTGTTTGGATTTCACGCGATTCTCCAAGTACGCGGTTAAAACCCCCGTGACATTAACACGACCCTGGCAGAGAGCTCTGGTCCGGCTAACGAGCCGGAGTTGGTTTCTGTTGTATGCTGGGTCAATCCCACTAACTGCTTACTCGGACGAAATTTCACTGCTTACTAAGGCATTCTTCTAACGGTTATACAACAGTTAAGTACCAATATTTATTAATGAGGTATCGAGGATCGACTGGTATAGTAAACGTAGATGTCAATTGACAAATGAGAAATGGAAGTATACATATGTGCATGACTCTCACGCTAGTGGGTTATTGATAAAAAAAATAATTGACAAAGCACAACATGAAATATCAAGTTTAGTCCAGGTCCCATCAAACAGATTTTATGAAAAAAGGCGGGATCGATTGCGAAATCCACATTGGAACGCACAGGGACATTCGAGTACGAATCTAGAGGATGGCACACTAACCTTGAACTTTTGCAGATTAGCCTTCCGTTCAGCTGGGTTTCGATCACTATGCAAACAGACACAGCTGAACTGCGAGTCCCGGCGGTTAGGACCTAAGAGGGGGAGAAAAAAAATTTCAGCTTTAGCACCCCTTCCGTTGCACGAGGGAGTAACCATGAGGGCGGGGATACTGCCAGGCTGCTCAAGCCTAGACAGGGGGAATCGAGAGGCGGAGGTCGGGTTCGACGCACGGACCTTCCGGTCAGTAAATTTGCGCTCTAACTACTGAGCCATCTTAGAGGGAGAGGAGATAAAAGGTTCTACAAACAGCCCTTCTTCCGCCGAATCTTGACTTCACCTTCGAAGAGACAACTACAAGCAAGACAAAGTAGGTGAGAAATAGGTGTCTGATCGACCATCTGGTCCAGCAATATGCGCAAAGACAGGATAGTAAGCTAGGTTGGTGGAAGATAGACTTTGTGGTGGAAAGGGCAATTGATACTTCGTGGCAGCGATAGCTGTTTATCCGGAGAGTAATTCGAAACGTGCAGGTTGCATCACAAGACAATAAAATGTAAAACAGATTGTTAGAACGCTGGAAGTGTGAATGTAGTTAGGTTGTAGGCAATATAACTATTTCAAAGTAACATTGTGAGATCTTCCGATAAACATCGGGCAAAATTGTGAACGTAAACTATCAGTTAACTGGGTTCACTATGCGAAGTATTTTTCAGAGGTTGAAACCAGTCGGGATAATGCAGAAGTTCACATTTCCCTCCTAGGCAAATACACACGTCGTTGTTACAAGTTTTGTTAGGAGTGGGACACGGTTAGCTCTGTGTGTGCCGTCACTATTTCATCAGAATGGATTAGGTGGGAGTACAGGGATGGAGTTTGATTGTGTGGTACGGAATGACCAAGAGGCATTGAGCGTAGTTGTAAACTGGAAAACTGAGGAAAACTGTTTGCTGGAGAGAAACTTTCGTAAGCAACTAACACATGTGGTCCGAGGATTTTGCATCCGCACTATTGGGTGAATAAAATCAAAGTCTGAAATCGTCATTTATTTGTAAATATCAATGATGGTAAGTTGTCAACACCAATTGTTCCCTGTATCCGAGGACACCTATCGCTCACTAGCTACTGTGACTAGAAGCCGAGCTGCTTTGTCTTCACACGGAAACGCAATTGGTCTTGTGAAGAAAAGAATAAATGTGAATGGGGAAGGGACTTAGTGCTAACCTACGCAATCATTCCGAGACGCCCATGCCTCATTCAGGCAATCCGGATAAAAGTAGTAACAAGAACGCCAGTGACATCGATTAGCAACCATACTCTGCAGCGTTTCAAACAAGGTGTAGTGGGAATCACGCGGTATCCATCCTAGGAGGCGAGTAGCACCGAACGCACCCAGACGTTTCTTTTATACCGCCCCCCGCCAGGTAAAGGGTTGGTCAGTTCCGTGCTTCAGCCACTCTGAATTGGTTACGGAAAACAGTACTCTCTTCAGCATACGCAACACGTGGCGAGGTCAACGCAGCTTCTGGAAGTCCCAGTAGCACAACCAAAAACAGTCTCTCTACTGCCTCGTTACAGATTCGCTGACAACAATTCACATGAGCCATGGTTCTGAAGCAACGATGGTTGGATAACTGAAGAAGTCTCAGTTCCGCTGAGCGAACAGAACAAGTCTCAGCCATACAAAACAGCCCGCACTGTACCTAGATACACACGCACTTGGAGATTCAGGGATACACCACTTTAACGCCATAGATGTCTCAAATTAGCAAGCGCCACCCGAGCCTCACAGACTCGTGCATTGACCTTATCTGAAACACTACAATCAGAACTAATCAAGCCCTCCATAACTTCCAGTGCCTCTTCCTAGATTGCAACCGGCGTGTTCAGTGATGGCATGTTCAGAAGCATGACCTTTGTGGGTGAAAATTGCACACCAAAGGACAGATGACTTTGATCAATCCATCCAGAAACACCTGCGCCTTATCCTTTTCGAAGACGAGAGCGATGTAGTTCGCATATTCCAGGTTTTCGTCAAAGGGGTTTGAAGACTTTCCAGCGTGTTTCATTAACTCGCTGATCACGAAATTAGATAGGAATAGGGAGAGTGGGCATCAGTGACGGACACCGCTTTGCGTATGGAAGCTTTTGAAGAGCTCTCCATATACTCTCACACGCCCGGATGTCTAACAATACAAAGAACTTAGTATGTTCATAAACTTCCCGGATATTCCTTGATTAAAAAAATCGTTCCGCTGCAGCAGCCTTACAGTACCTAGATGCTATGTCACCGGAAAAATTCAAAATGGATACAATATTACCAGGTTGCCCAAGCCTAGACAGGAGCAGTTGAGATGCTGAGGTTGGATTCGAACCACAGATCTTCAGACCCTTACGTTGGAACCCTAACTACTGAGCTCTCTCGATGAGCTATCCCTGATAGGCAATCATGTCAAGAAGAACATACCGGTCAATAGAGTCGAATGCGCCCTGGAAATCCAGAAATACTAAAATCGTGGGTTGTTTGTACGTATGACTTTGTTCCAGCACCTGAAGGAGTGCGAAGACTTAATCAACGCAACCCCTGCCGGACTGGAATCCCGTCTGCTGACCTCGAGTCAGTACTTCACGAGACACCATAAGGTGACGAAGCACAAGTAACGCCAAGTCTCATTACGACCACATTAAGCTGATCCCCTGGGGCTATCACACTCGCTACGAGCCCCTTTGTTAAAAATTGTCACTACCACCGATCATCCCCAGTTGTTTGGGACAGTCTCCCTTTCCTAAACGTAGTTAAGAGATCAAACAAGCACTGGCTGAAGACTTCACCCGTCTGATAATTCATCGGGCCAAGATATGTTCGGGACAGAAGGGGATACTTCTGGATTTAAGCAGTGTCACTGTATGGTCTGATATCCAGTGCTTGAGTGGGCCTGGCAGCACCGTGCTACAGGCAAAACTCCAAGCATTGCGAAAAGGGGTGACGATCTCGACCCAGTAGGAATTCACATATGACGGTGGAGCAGTTGGAAGTGACCATGAAAGACGATCCAGGTAAATTCGTCTAACATCCGGATCTGCTAGTCTCTTATTTGCTGAGCGATTTGTCCGCACCTTACGTGGCCATGCGAGACGAGGAGAGAAGCGACTCCGAACGAGTGTGTGGTCAAAATCCACAAATGTGTTTTAAAACAATCAGTATTCGGATAGCGATGCACGCTATCGGTAATTGATGGCGATGTGAGTTCGTAGTCGGCACACCGTTTAAAAGACACCAAGTGGCCAAACGAATTCGGCTGTCTCAGAAGTTGCTACTGTACGAAAACAGCCTGCAGTAAGCACACAGACGAATCATTCACCATTATCCGCACGTACCACACCCGATCCATGTCGACCACCCAATTGAGTCTCAGATGCGCTAAACCTGCCCACTTCGGCATTCAAATCTCACAAGTATATCTAAGCTTTTAGCTATCCGCCAGAGGGCATTCAGGGCGCCATAAAACTTGTCTTTGATAATGTCAAAACTACAGGCAGGTGGGGCGTAAGCAGAAGTGACAAATCGACATCGATCAACTTGCCGTTTGTGACATTACTTCACAGACGTTGCCAGACGAACCGCACAGGGGCCAGTATCAATGGCTTCGGTGATTTAGGATACCAAACCCTGCACATCCTACCACAGCAGCCTCTGGATTGCCATAGGTGGGCAGCCGGAAGCGAGTGGACAGTGATGCCACGATTAGCGCAGCCAGTGTTTGCATCTTGAATTTTTCTTTTTGATACACAGCACACATCACTGCCAAGCGAGTCCAGTGTGAGAACAAGAGCAGCTTATTGTCATGTTCGCTTCAGAATGATGACATTAAACACATTCAAATAAACTGGGCTTTGAAACTCGACGATTGATTTCGAGATGCCGAAGAATGTCGGCGCCGGATGGCGCGCAGTTGTTGCTTGTAAAACCTGTTTTCACCTACCCGCCTTGATGTACGCAGCTAGCGAGGTGACGCGGCTAATGGCATCACATGACGGCCAATGTGACATGAGTTTACTTGTATGTGTAAATCATGATTGTAGCTTGGATGGGGTCCTCGACCCAAGCCTTTGGCTCAAAAGACTGGAAATGGAAGTGCAATTCAATTTTTACAAAACAAGTCGCCACACCTTGCAGCCCCCAATCTGGAGGACCAAGAGTGTGTGTTCGTCAGACCTCTAACTATTGATCAACCTGGTATGAGAGACTCTGGGAGTGTCGCACAGACTCCCGCTAATATGGATAAATGGGTCGCGATAAGGTCAAGTTTCTCCGCGACCTGGCGTGGGACTAAAATATTGCTGAAAGAAGACATCTGAACCATCGACAACCAAAAGTTTCTATGGAAACAGCTCGCGAAAAGGTGTTTTTTCGTAAATGCGATTTCCAGTTACACGGTAGAAAGTTCGCCATCAATTGGTCGCGAATCGAGGCTAGCGGATTTATTTGCTGTAACATAACTCCGACACTGACACTCCAACTAAGGCACGATTTCTTCAAGAAAATTGTGCTTTGCAAGCCTTTTTACAGTAAACTTTCGGAGGATGGGGTACAGTCCCCGTACAACCACCGCACTTAAAGGCGTGTTTGGGAGAGACGGCACGAATCGACATTCCGCGATTCCATCAAGTTTGTGCCAGTAAAGCCACCCACACCAAGGATGGAACGTTAAAAGCCACCTAGGTGAATAAAAGGCGGAAATTCGGTCTATTTTAAACGCATCGGAATAGACTAGAAGGGATCGATGGAATAAATAAAATCGTTCAGCTGTAGCACCCTTTCGGTGCCTAACTGCCACGCCACCCGAAAATTGCACAAGGGCCGGGATACTGCCAGGTTGCCCAAGCCTAGACAGGGGGAGTCGAGAGGCAGAGGCCGGGTATGGTATCATCGGTTGCACTTTCCAAAATACTGGATGGTAAGGTTATTGCGAGTTCTGGAACCTTGTGGTTGCCTCTAGTTCATGAACCCTTTGGATGGCAGCCAAGCATCTAGGACACCTAGCACACCCGCAGTTCATGCCTGCAGCTGAGTGCTACGCGGTTCGATATGGTATCGGAATGAAAGAAATCTGTGCTGCACGTGACCTATTGTGAATGGTTAGGCGCCATGGTTTAGGCAACTCCCCCAGTTAGAAAGCCAAAAGTCTGTTGACCCAGGTAGATCCTCGGACATCCAGTGCAACTAACCAGTTTGGTGGAACACCTCTGTAGCAGCGCCTAGACTAGTAGCAGGCTGAGGGGTACAAGATGACCAGGACGAAAATTTCCTGACAATATACCGCCAACTCATTGTCCATTTGAACAAAGTGAGCGTCACCCGGCAAAACTACGTCACGTATGGAGGTCTTTGCAGGTCTTGGAGTCCTGCCAGCTGCTAATTAAAACAGCATTCCTCAGACCGACATGGAGGACGTTATCTTGACTGTAAACATGCAAAATGACAGGGCTATGCAACCGAGTCAGCTATCAGACACTCAGATAACACTGAACGCGTTCAAAAAATTTAGGTGACGAAATTAATCCACATTTTGTACCTTGTGGGTGAGCAGCGCGACATGGAACTGTTTTGTTATTTAAACAGGCTTGTGACCGAGCTTAGTGTCTTCTCTAAAGGAGACACCATGAAAGAAATTCGGGACCGGGGAAAGTTGTCTTTTTGTGTGCAGACTTCACTCTGCAAGGAAATGCTGCAGCTGTCGGGTGGTGGATATGGAAATTCGCTACATCAGCAACCCCGTGAATCAAGGCGTATAAACATGATTTTGGGGTCCCGAGTGACCTCAGATGGTGTCGAATACTTGTCAGAACATTAATTATCGGTGTGCTCATGCCACGTGAAAGCAAACGCTGACAGTATTGCCCCTGGCAATCGGCATCCAATCGTTCAAAGGCTAACTAATACAATAAGACCCTACGAAGCAGCCCCAGAAGCAGACGGAAGCCGGTTTAACACATGTACCCTGGATCACGCGCCACCAAAACCCAATCAAAACTTCTTACCTCCACCCAGTGAGACAAAGTACTGTTCCAAGTTGTCGCAGTCCAGCTTCGTACGACAAAAGATCAAAGCTCGATCCATCTTTTGCTGCTTTATCGCCCGTACGACGTAGTCGCCCTTCAGTAACTTCACCGCCTCAGATAGGGTCTCTATAAGGCAGAATGATCAATCACGGCAAATGTAGGGTACTAACCAGCTGACGGATCGCCAGGATGACACCGATCTTTCAGGTGTACACCGTCAGTTTGAATATGGCCTTGTGGTTGGCCCATCTTCTCTTTCCATGACTCATCCTTGTAGGGATCCACGTGACAAACCTGTCGTGAAGTAGGGAGAGACAGTGTAAATGGAGGATATAAGCAAGGGACCTATGGGTTGTGAATCAAAGTATACTATACAAAAAAGATTGATTGACATAAGGAGATTAAAAAAGTTGATGCCCATTGATTCCCTCAGGAAACAAGGAGCGGGAAGAACAAACAACAAATGAAGGAAAACAAAGAAAAGGTTTGAAACACGGGAAAATGATACTGTTGAATACTGGCACGTGCCATCGGAGTTAGGGGAGAGATGTAACCAGGACGTCACAGCACGTCCGTAAGGTATATGTGGCCTCGTGCAGGTTGTCGCGGGAACCCAAGCGCGCACGACTTATTAGCCCATGAGACTGCTTATAGTACCGCCAAATTCCTCTGAGTAAACACTACAAAAGAGTGGCGAGCGAGAAGATAGGGTTTCAATCGACAGCATTCCGCAAAAAAAAGGTTTTTAGATTTAAAAGAACAGGGTCTATACCATTGGCTTGGAAGCTGTGGGCACCAGGAGTTTACAAACGGAACAAGAATTGTGCAAAAATGCAACAGAACTTACCACATGATGAACAGTTTCAGGTACGCTGTCTTGTCCCTTCAGATCGATCCACACAGGGAAATGCATCAGTTTATTCTGCAAAAAAGGTGCATGTATGGAACAGTTAGAAAACATATTGTTGTGGAGATCGATGGACGGGAGACGAAAAAATCGGTAATGGGGCTTGGTGTGTACGCAACTACATGGATCACACAAGTTACCGCAAAAATGAGAAAAGATAATGCTTTCTTTGTACAGCTGAAGCAAACCGGTTACGTTCTGTATCACAAGTTAAACAGTTCGAACCTGAATTACAAAAGTTCTACCAATTTTTACTGAAACATTCGGTCAGATTCCAAATTCATGGTTTGGTTAACATCGAGTCCTCTGGGACAGTGAAGCCCTATTGAGACAATCGTCCGACCAACCACTCAAAGTTGTGAGATACAATGCAAGCATAACACATTTCACAGAAATTCTGCTTGAGCACGCTGCGGCAGGAGCCAAAATTACCAAAACCAAGTACATTCGGTCTTGAAGACAAAACAACTCAATTGCTCTGGTAACTGAAACGTGCAGAAACAATCTAGCTAGATTCGCCCAGGTTATAACACGTACCGTTCGGAACATCAGTATGCACGATCGTGACTTGAAATCCAA
>NW_008751892.1:806502-824513 GCF_000715545.1 Opisthorchis viverrini | reverse complement strand
ATATATATATATACATATATATATATATATTCGATGCTATGGTAACTGACTGGTATGGCAACATCATAGTACCGAAGAATGCATAATTCAGATAATGTGATGAGGGCGTTATGGAAAGGTCAGACGATGACCAGCCAAACGGTCTGGAGGAATGTGGGGCCGCGGATGACAAAGAACTGCAAACTGATCCTCAGACCGCGGAAAAGACTGGCGGTTCGAATTATAACTGGCACTTAGTGGTCATAGAATCTTGTTTCAATCAGCCTGACGGATAATACTCTGCGAAATAATCACTGGAAAATTAGATAAATGAATGAAGGAACAACTAGTTGCACCGTATACCAAGGCTTGGGTCGGTGCTTGCGAACCTCATCTACGAGAGACAACTCTAACCAGGCCAAGTGAGTGGTCCGTTCTGGGAAGAATTGATAACCACACAAAAGTGGAATCTGATAGACAGCTTAATCACTGCATTTTGGTCACTCATCTCAATGCACAGAGTGGATTTGGAGGAAATGGAGCAGGATGACTGCTTGACCAACTAGTAGTTCATTTGTTATGTAGGTAAGGAATCATAGGACAGGACGTGTCCAAATGTCAAGTGGGATCTCTTATGGAAATAAGGTTGGTCAGATTTCCTCATTGTTCCGCTCTTTAAATGGCAGTAATCAAACTTAGGGGAGTGGTGGGGTGGAACAGACGACAACACGAGAGATCTACTACCCAAAAGGAGCAAATACAGATGTTTCGGGACATACCGACAGTCTGTAAAGTGTATGCGTATCGCTGACGCTCCCTGTTGGGTCTTAAGATTTAGCTCATCGGGAGATCTCCCAAAACGGATTTAGTATGACCTAGAATACGGCCTGGTTGGGAATACATGCAAGCGTTTTGTTTGAATAATACTAGTTGTCACACTACTCTAGAAGCTGGAAACCAGCAAAAACAGTGACAAAAAAACAGACGGCTATTGTCCAGTGAATGAATGAAGAAACAAGACCCCCTACATCACTTTAGCCGCACAGTCAATATGTGGCTTTTCTGTCTTATGATGACATCCATCACTCCCAATTGTCATCGTGACAAAAAGACGGCTATTGTCCAGTGAATGAATGAAGAAACAAGACCCCCTACATCACTTTAGCCGCACAGTCAATATGTGGCTTTTCTGTCTTATGATGACATCCATCACTCCCAATTGTCATCGATTTGTGTGGCCAGCTGTAGCCGATAATTGCCATGCAGCGCATCGATTGGACAAATGGTTCAAGAGCATCACAACACGAGATGACCACAAACCAGACAATAAAAGGATGCATACCAATCCCTTTCCAGCAGTTTGAAAAACATCCCGTAAACAAGAATGGAGCAACTGACGGATAGAGAGTGCCAGAGAAACAACTGTGCCGAATGCAATCGAGTAAGCTGACAAAAGAACACAATCCCTAAACACATGATCCATGAAGGACAGAAACCGGTTGGATAAAGTAGCAAGAATATGGATGGATATCACAAATAGGGGGTTAGAGGGCGATAACGTGTTTTCGATAGCATGACTTTCCTCAGAGTAGGCATACTGCCCAGAAAGCCTAGCTTCGCAAGATACGACGCGGAATAAAACGCCTGCATATTCTAGACGTGTTGCTACACATCATAGTGAACCGGAGAATTGACCGAAAAATCTAGCTGACAAGCAGAGGAATTGTGGAATTACACAGCTTGCTCTTTGGGTACAGTATATGGTTGAAAGATAAAAATAAGATCTCCAGAGAGGACATTAAAACATCGGTGATCCATACGCTCCTAAATGAAAATATTTTAATAGGAATTTCATCGTGCGAACGAAGCCTATTTATGTTGAAAAGCCGAGGAGCGCTGCACAGCCGTTTCATCGCTGTTGAGATTTAACTCTTCCGATCAGTGGTTGAGCATTTGGACCCGACCACGAGCCAAGANAAGCAGAGGAATTGTGGAATTACACAGCTTGCTCTTTGGGTACAGTATATGGTTGAAAGATAAAAATAAGATCTCCAGAGAGGACATTAAAACATCGGTGATCCATACGCTCCTAAATGAAAATATTTTAATAGGAATTTCATCGTGCGAACGAAGCCTATTTATGTTGAAAAGCCGAGGAGCGCTGCACAGCCGTTTCATCGCTGTTGAGATTTACCCCTTCCGATCAGTGGTTGAGCATTTGGACCCGACCACGAGCCAAGATCACGCGATTTATATAGTGTGGCCATGCACGGAATAACTCTCCGACCACTTCTCAGACAGAAGGCTCATGCAACTTGTCAAATTTTTCTCCGTTTCTGACTGGGTCGCTTATCACTAGTATGAGGAGCGGAACGAGGCGTTGCAGATGAATGTAAGTGGAAATAAGGAGCTGATACGATGACTAGGTATATTGCTATGAATCTGAAGAATGGATTTTTGGTGACCAAAAATATAGAGTAAAAAACTAAGCCCTAAGAATAGCAGATCCAGCCGTGTTTTACCAAGAGCTGTATTTAAAAAAACCCGAAAGTACCTTTGCGCTGAAACGGAAACATGCGTAGATTCGGTGCCATTAATCGGAGCTATTCTCGCTAGGCCGCAATCACGAATGTTTGTAAGATCGGGGTCCAATGTGCTGATGGCTATTACTGAGAGGATATCGAACAGTATGAGGTGGAGTCAACGTGAAACCATATATCCACGATGAAAACGACTGGCTTCTACTGGTCCTGCAAACAAGTTTTGTCCAGCGATTTTCATAGGCCAACCAGTGTTGTTCCCGCTTCTCTTTTAAAGCTGAATGCATGGTTGGGTGAAGAATAGCCTTTACAACTTGCACACCAGGTGCGCGAAACATGTAACAACATAAACAAGTAGTAAACCGATCAGGCGTCACTGGGTCAGTCGGCGCGCGCGACCGCGCGCACAGCCACAGTGAATTACACCGTGGTCGCCGTACTGGCAACTAGGTAGGTAGGCATAGTCATCAACATTCTTCGTCTGACAAAACCACACCGAACTGTCAGCATGTGGTTAACAGAAGACTAGGTGATGGGTCGTGTATGCACCTGGGGGGTGGGAGCCAGGACACATCAGCATGCAATTCCCAATGGCGTTTTCCCGAATGTTCGTGTACTACGAATTTATTCACACAAACAACAGCGGTTTTATTGTGACTGACTTCATTCACTTGGCACGGGCAAAAAAACGAACAGCGCCTGTCCGAGGAAGAGCAACATTTGTGTCAGGAACACAGAAAAAAGAGTAGTGCATTTCCTCCAAAAAGTCATATGTTACTGTCAAACTGTCAATGACAGTAGTAGACAGAGCGGAAAATAATTTAAAAACAATGTATGAACGAAGGGGCTAGATCGATTTGTCTTGAAAAGAAGGTAACATCCTAGCGTCACGGTTGACGTCCTGGCAGACGTGGACGACACAGTGGACAAATTTTTCCAGTTCGAGTATGAAGGATTTGATAAATGATGCACTCAGCGACTGAATCATATCGAGGATTATATATCTTCGAGTAAACCCAATAAACAAATACTCCAAACATCCACCGCCAGTACAATAAAACCTCCAATAGTCACTATCCTTCAGTGGTGGACGCCCTTGATTAGTTCGTCCGGAAGAAAGATGAGAGCCCGGGACGTGTAAGAGTAGATTGATTTCAAAGCTACAGAAAATACCATATAATAGATTCCTTGGATATTGGAATTTCCCGAAAAATCGATATTTCGTTCCAAGAAGTGTTCACCACTTGTTAGGCGCGTAGTTCATACGAGAACAAAGTGAACATGGTGTTAAGAAGGATGTATCCTCGAAAATTGAACACATAGCTTAAGGACTGTTTATTTGTCACGAAAAAACTGGGATTCACTCGATCTCCCGGAATAGAGACGCCTCCAGATAAGGAACTCAATTTGACCAGTTCCAATTAACGGGTCGGTAGATCACCGTACTAGTATAGAGCAAATACAGAAACTGTTTACAAGTAACATGTACCCAATGCTACCAAAAAAACTCACAGCCAACTTCTTCACTTCAAACGAATGCAGAGTAGCCGAACAAACGACCATTTGCAATCGCCCTCCATCAGGAGTGACTTTGGGTATCTGACTATGAAGGCGAGTGATCATATCTCCATAACCTGCGGACAGCAATCCGTCACACTCGTCCAAGATGAAAAATCGGCAATTGGAGAGGGATAGAGTTCCAGTGGATAGCAGATCATCCAAACGGCCGGGGGTTGCGACGACAATATCAACCTGAGGGTAGAGTATATAGATGATATAAATCTGAACTTAAAGGATTCCATCGACCTCAATATTCTAAACAGGATGAATGCCCAATTTCATCTTAAATAAGTAGGCTGTACGTAGGTTTATCATAAGCACCACAAGGCATTGAGACAGACCATTTGCTCAGCCATAAACCCACCGATTGTTTGGGAAATCCTTCTGCAACGAAGAGGAGTCACTTTTATGTGGTCACGCGACGACGTTGTTAGCACGCCCAGTCTACCGGGCCAGATAAGATTAGATGATTGTGTTGTGGCTATCGGAACAGGACAGAAAACATACCGTGCTGTTCCGAATTGCCATTGGTTTGGCCCCCGCTACCGAATAGCTTGCTCTAAAAGGATGAATTTTCGTTGCAGATTTCGCCAGTGTGGTGTTGCTTCGACAGGATAACGACGCTGGATCACGGTGCCAAGTAGTGTTGTCCGTCAGAAGAAAACAAACGCCTGATGCATCAGGGGAATATTAACCGGTTGGATGTGTCATGGCGCTCGAGAATTAAATACCTGACCCACAAGTCACTCACGTGCTCAGAGTAGGAAGTAAACTCGATGGAACTTCATGGCTAGTTCTAACTGGGGACGCTGAAGAAGAGTAAACTAAGCAGTGGGTTGTGGGAATTTTGAGTAACCTTAGTGCCACATCAAGAAATCGTTACCTGTTGAGAAAAAGTGATCCAACTCAGATCAAAGCTGGGGTGAATCGTCTTTGGGGAGTTGTAAACAACTGGTTTATCCATGTTTATGAGTTGTAACTCGAATAGGGGTTTACACTCCACGGACAGACCTTTTCGTTTCAATAAAATTGCATCAGAAAGCGGAAGTTTCATGTGTCAGAATATGATACCTCGGGTTATCAGAATAAGCAAGATAATCCCATTTTCATCTTGAAAGTAAAGTCATATACGACAAACATGTACCGAGCGCTCTGAGGATAAGTGGATTCCACATGCATCCCACTGCCCACCGGTCTTGCTAAAAAACGGACCTTTATAGGGGCTTCCCCACCCAGCCCAGTGGAAGAAACTGAAGAACCAAAAACCAGTCAGTATGAGTGGCTTTACTTCGAAAAGAGTACGATCTTATGGACAGAATGGCTGCCTTTATTTTGTTCTCGAGTGGATCATGCGTAGTTCATTCGCAGGAGCAGTTAACTTATTAAGTGAACACGTTTCTGCCTAGACATTTGATCAGCTGATCGAATAAGTCGCTGAGAAAAGGCGTGATTCCTTCCGTTAGATAAGCTGGATGCTAAGTAAGGTGCGTGTTCTAAGGCTGACTCAACCAATTAGGCCGACTATTGAGTATATAGCTCCAATTTTCCGGTCAACAGTTTATAGTTGGCTTTGTCCAACCAATGGCATGCAATTCACTAGGAAACCACTACCTGTTTTTCCGTTCCCATGTAACGCACTTTATATGTCGCGGCGCCTATTACGGTGTTGCTTCGAAAGGATACGTACCCTCAAACCGAAATTGCGTTCTGGAGGGTCCCACAATTTGACCAGCTTTTTGTGATATATTCCCTGCATTCGAAGTAAATCCTAACAGATATGAGTGGCAAAAACAAGCTGACGTCCTTATGAACAGTTGCTGCGCTCATTGTTAAAATAGTTGCCTCTGACCCTTATTGGACAAGAAAAAATGACCAGTTAGTTGTTTGTTAAACGAACAGCCGATCACTTCTGTGAGATGGTCTGGTCCTGCACTAATTTCTACTTAAGTTGGCCTGCCATCGAGCACGTAGGATTGTCAGAGGCTATTCTGAAACTGATATTTTATGGAGCGGGACGCAAGCCTGTGACAGATATCTTCTTCCGGTAGGGCTGCAAATCAGCCTTGATGAAGAAATAAATCACAAAACTGCTTGGAAGGTGTTCCAAGGCTGTTTGCGTCCAATACGATTCCGATAAAGTTTCTGGTCATAAAACGTGAGTGAAAGTGTGCTGTTTCATCACGCAATGCAGCGCTTTGATGCAATTGTGCTTATGTATAGAGGTTCTGCAATGTTCTTTCGACGGGCTGAATGATTTCTGTCGGCAAGAAGTAAAGTGCACTATTCTAACGAGCTAATAGCTTTGTCGTCATTGGCGTGGTCCAAATTGACGATTTGCACACCGATACCCACTATTGCCACCAGAAACGTAGTTCCTCACAGTTGAACTGTTTCCTTCTTGGCGTCAGCTCTTTTTCGAAGTCATCTATCCCTTGCAATGCACATAAATTTGGAACCAAGCCGTTTAGCTCTATTATTTGATGGGATCTCTTGGATGGCTGCAGCACTGCGTCCCAAGAAGCGATGCGCAATCTAATAAAAACCACTTCAAATTTATACAAGGCCCCTTGCCCTTTCATGAGATCACGCGAAAGTTTACTGTGCCAAAAACTGAATGGAACCCGCCGGTGACCAAAAGTCAACCAGCCTTGTAGGCGTACATTCCGTATATGAGCACATTCTGGCAGAAAGTTGACGAAGTTCATGCTACTAGTGAGTAGTAATGAATAACCATGCGTTGTGGAGGGCAACCGAGCAAGTGTACCGGATAATGCATGCAAGTACAAATAAAAAACACGACAGTCAAGTAAAGCGGTGCTTACCCCACTGTGTAATGCGTCCAGTTGCCGCTTCGTATCTCCACCTCCGATGATCAGAAGCTCTCGTGGACAAGGATCCTTCAAGTAACGTTTGAACTTTCGAATTTGCTCGCATGTTTGTTCCGCCAGCTCACGAGACGGCTTAGTTGAAATAAAGCGGGGGGGAATAGTATCAGATGTTTTTACATTACAACGATTAAAATGAGGACCAACAGCTGAGAATAATCATCGAATAAACATGTAAAGGGGACTGGGATACAAGTTCTTCCCAACACGAAGCATTCGACTAATACACTCATCTGATTACCGTTTTAGTTTTGACGGGAGACTCACCTGAAACCCAGCTGAATCTCTCATTTATGATGATCTTTAAATGAATATGCTGCATCAGCCGTCTTATATTTCAGCTTGTACGCTATTCGAGATATCGTGGCACAATGCGCAAACACAATACACTGCTCATAAGGTTGCTGAAAACCCTCCGTCCTTCTTGAAGGTCATCAGGAAGGTGCAGCCCCCGGGGTCATGTCAGCCTTGTGTGCTACTTGAATGAAGAATGAATTTGTGGTTACTAGATCAAACTTCCTCATCCGGTGGATTGGAGAACTATTATACTGACCACATGTCTGGGATTCAGATCCCTTTCTCTAGAGCTACACAGTACAGCGAGCGACTGCTTATTTGATTCATTAAATCGCCTGCATTCAACAACAACGGCGAACACTCCCTGGATCATCTAAGGGGCTATCTACCGCAGGCCTCGAATCTGTTTTCATGGCCATTGCGCCCTCGTCGAACAGTGGTTCCATACGGTTCGCATAGAGGTTCCACATGCGATGGATCTTGTGCGTCTCCTCCCAATTAGCTCCGACATCTGATAGTATTCGTCGGAATTAGACCGATTACGGATGAAACTTCCATGGCACGAAGTTGGGAATTTTAGAAGCAATGGATGCGCGCCAATGCCGTTGGATATTCGGTCCACCAAGCGCCACAAAGGTAGATGGAAACGTATTGTCTTATCCATAAGTTGATTGATGCTGGGGATGATGAACGGATGAGGTTCTGGCAACAGAGATCAGATGTACTTCGGATGACGAACGATTGACCAGATGACCACTGATCAGACGACATGCTCCTCTGAAGCCAACCAAGATACTTCCGCTTCGCGAGAGAACGTTGAATTCGTGTGCTGATCACGCTCAGTCAACAGAGGAGCCAAGTCCAAGAACTCACTCCTAATGATGTCCCTAAAGAGCGACACAAAACTTTGGTTCAGTTAGTCCACTACTCTCCCTACAGGTAACCGTGACCAAACGCATTTGTCACGCGAAGGATCGTCTCGGATGACGGTTTCGTTCGCGAGGTAGCCATTCGGTCGGTGAATGGAAAATTCACGAGTGCCATGAGACAACTCTGTCTACTAGAGGAAGACGCAATGGATCCGAATGATTACTGAAACCTATCATATAACTTGAGTGTTTTAAATGTTCAGTATTCCAACGAGATTTTTTCGTTTTTGGTACACATTTTAATTTCGGTCTCCGCATCGCCTCCATGACGCGGTGGTTTGTTTGCTCCCCTCGCGGTGCATATTTGCCTGCTTTCTGCTGTGAAGTCTGGGATATCCTCATTGAATTTTATACGAAGGAGAGGCATTTTAAATTTGTTTTCCGTCTACTTTCACAAAAATGACTAATTTAATGTTCTCTGAATTTTCGAAAACCCTCTGCAAACCATTTACAATTGTTGATATCCGTACACTTTCCATGCTAAGAACTGTAAACAATTATCTAACTTGCGTGACTAGCAATGAAATAACATCTATTTGCGCTGTGGTTGCGATGGAAAATCAAGCGGATAGGTCTTGAAGATGTTATCAGCATCAACATGCACACATGGTAACTAACTTTCTAGGTAAAACCGTCCAGCTATAGAACCTTTTCGGTGCCTAACTGCCATACCATCCGAAGGTTGCACGAGGGCTGAGATGCTGCCAGGTTGCCCAAGCCTAGACAGTGGAAGTCGAGAGGCAGAGGTCGGGTTCGAACCACGGACCTTTCGGTCAGTAAATTCGCGCTCTAACAACTTGGGCCATCTCGCCTTTCTAGATACTGGAGATAAATGCCTTCCCATACAGCCGCGTGCTATTTGATAGAAAAGGATGATTAAACTCACCTCCATTATCAAAGCAAGTGGTGCATTAGGCTTTGGCACAAAGCGATTTGCGACGCTGGAGCCTGGAGAAGAGAAAAAGATAATAAGTAAAGAAACGGAGAAAAACAACACAGCGAAAAGAATCAAGATGAATTCAACGCAAACGAGCTATGAAACAAGACAAAGAGGTTGCTCGAGTAGATTCAAACGCTGGTTGGAGTGAAGCACGTGATGAATCCAAACGAGGGATTACAAAGAAAAGCGATCTAAGCTGAGGTAAAGAAAGCTATAGTTAAATATACTCACTTGAGAAAGTTGATTCAATAACATTCGATCCCTCAGCAGCACTCACAGCTAACCAGCCTGCTGGTGGGGGGTGCGTGAAGGCAGTCGCACCAAAGTTAAAACGAATCTCGGCGTTTTTCAAGCACACTGATGGAAATAAACCAGCTGAGCGCAAGGGAGCAGGGACATCGTACGCTTTGCCAAACAGTTTTCCTGAAACGAAAATAAGTAGGATGTGCCCAGGAAACAGTTTACGGTGAAGCCCGTTTGCTTAAGTAGGTTCCAGAATAGCAATCAGTAACATTACTCGGTGAACTCAAGCTACTTTCGAGAATCAGGCAAGAACACAACTCAGCGAATGAAGGAATGACAATCAGCCTTCAAAACGGAAGCGAACACACTTTCATACTAGTTATCTGAGCTCACTACCAAAACGTTCGCAGCAAAAATGGTATTTCCGATACATAAGAAATGGGATCTGATACAAATAAAACAGTTGTCTTTTCTGAAGTGGCATAACCGTTGGTTTATCGACAAGTTGGATACCAACGCATCATGGCAAAGCAGGATAGCATCACCGATGCAGAATTTTGTACACAACAGCACGACGCGTCCGTTATGTCACAGACCGCGACACAACGACCCACCCAGGTTAGCGATGAAATCTTCGCAGCAAAATTGATACGTTATCCAATATGCGACTGATTTATCAACATCCATCTTCAACAGCAAGGAAAGCGGCGTGCACAAAAAATGTCCTCCCAAGGAGCCTTCCACAGGCAAATGGGGGTGTTCAACATCAGGAGTCAGAAGCAAGCATATTTCGATTTTTGAACACGATAAAAATACCGAACAAGATAGAAACAAAATGAAGTGAAGCACATTTTCCGTCTACAGAAAAAATGTTCTAAGCTAACCATGCAGTAAGTACATAAGAGTACGACCAGACGTTAGGCAGTAAACAAACCACCTTTCAGGTTATGGTAAGCACAAGACGAGTGGGGGACCAAACTTACCATTTTTTGACCAACTGATGGTTCCATTGTTCAGATCCAAAAAACAACCGACGCAATCACCTTTCCCAAATGATTCTCCGTATGAGTCGAATTGACGACGATGAGACATTTTTCCTGTCCCACCGAAACCGAAGCTCTCAGCATCTGTTCCCACATCATGCGATGCTCTAAGAGTTGACCAACCGACGCGACATAAACCATCATCCGTCACGACGGCTTCGTAATAATACTTGCCTACCAGTTCAAAACGGAATACAAAGAGTGGTAGTGCTGATTTGTAATTTTGCAGAAATACTTGAAGTATTCCAGTACAAGGCTACATGGGATGAACTAAAGGTTATTTCCACGGTTTTGCTGTCCCAAAGTGGTAGGATGTTCCAATAACGAGACAACCTTGAGACGATGAATTCTTGCGACTAGAAAGAGTCGGCTGTGACGAAACGTCTTACTGTTCCATCAAATTTACTAGCACAACGGAGAGTCCGTATACTATGGCAATCTATAAGTTTTTGAGATAGAAATATGAACCCTACTTCATGAGACACAAGTGCTGGGAAGCCATTTTGTCTCCCTCTACCCTGTCCGCTGAGTGAACCCGGGAAGCACACACTACCATCGTTTGTGCAGACCCACAAATGTTCCGTTTTGAAAGTTGTTATAGGCTGGTTGGGAAACGGACACTTCGGCAATGAAAAAAAGTTGGTGCGGCCTACAGCAATCGAATAACGGACCCTCATGACATAACGAAAGTGTGAAAATTAGGATGTATTCAGCAAATCACGACCACAAAAAAACGTTAGACTCCTTCCGATGTAGCTGAAGAAAAGCAAATAAACTCAATATAGAGGACAGGTGCAGGCACCCACCGGAGTTCTTCACACCACGATTTGCCCGCGCTCCATGCCATCCACCAGGATCACGGCTTTGGCAGAGAAGACCATCTGCGTCTATGGCCATTGCCTCAGTTCTGTCGTTCGGATTCAGCTTGAATGGTTGCTTTACACCTCCTGCATGGCCACCGGTCTAAAAGCGAGGAGTGAAATCGGTCGCAACAAAGAAAACGTACGTGTTTTCCAGATTGCAAATTCTTCAGGGTTTCGTAGACAATCTGAATAACTGGAAGACAAAAGGCGCCGGTCTTTCCACTTCCTGTTTCGGCAGCCATCAAAACGTCACCACCACCCAGGATAAGTGGAACTGCTTCACCTTGAATATCTGTTGGTAGGATCCAGTCCATTTCTTGTACGGCTTTGGACAGTTCGGGCATGACACCCATTTCTTTGGAATGACATGGGAGGAATCAGAAAATTGATCTCCACTACTAATAAGGATAAGTTCTATCGCAAACGAACGAGGGCTGACAGTATGAAGATGGTTATAGGGTTAGACGAACCTAAACTGCGGATCGAAAGACCAACAAATTTCGAACTGAGAGGCTCATAGAAAGTCTCGCTTGTTGACTCGACTCAAAAGACTGAATTCGGTATACCGCAACCCACCACATACCTAAACATACAACTATTTCTTCAACTATGTAGTACTAACTACTAATAGTGAATAAGCCACCTCCGAATGATTGAGACAGAAGTATGGAGTTGCGTGTATACGGACATTACAAGAACACTGCTGACCAAGGGGTCAGACCAGTCGCATCGATTAGCCGATTGCCCAGTGACGCCGGACATTACAATAAGTGCTATAGTTGCGCAGGAAAAAGAAGGGGGTAAGATCGAAATTCCCACACGTACCGGTTTCGAAAGCTGTGGCCATGATGACACGTATTTCGTAAAGGGTTGGAGCGTCAAATTACCCAAACTGCTGAAATATGGAGAAAATGTAGTGGTTGATATGGTATCTAGATTGGAGTTAAAGAGATATGTTAGTATATTTGTTTCAATATGTTTTGTGGTTCAGTTTCATCTGTTTCGGCTGAACAGTACCGATGACCAAGGAGTAGCGAAATTAACTCACCGAAACGCTCTTTCGTCACAAAAAAGGTTGGTAGCTACCTCTAAGTACAGGAGGGAATCCTTTTCATAAACCCGACGTGCCGCAACATCAGCTTACACGGAAACGAAAGCGGTTTGAGACAATTGTACCACTAGTTCACATTTAATTTTGTAGCAGTATAACTCAGTTTTGGTTCGATCACAACACAGGCGACGACGAATACTTACGCGTCGATAGGTAGGAGCCACAAGCTTAGTTATAGTGTAGTCGTATAGCAATGAGGCATTGGTGCATCATCGTTGGTTTTTCGCCAATGATGATAATTATGACAGAGCAGTGAAGACCAGCTATCGGAAATAATTCGGCATCCTTTGAAGCACCGAAGCAACCTCTAGGACATACTACACAAGATTGTCAATGGTTGTTGATCAGACAACGTCCCATGCTACCTCACATAATGCTATGGAATTTTTGGGCTTATTTTCGTCAGATTTTATGGTGCTAAATGCGAAGTTACACAGGATGGCGAATGTCAAAGCTGCGTCTTTTAAATGGTGATTTAAGAACACCGGAAGACGTGAGAAAAACGGAAAACGGGAGTTTAGCGGTTTTACTGTAATAATAATAACAATATTAATAATAACACAAACAATGATAATAATGGTTCAGCTGCAACACTCTTTTGGTGCCCAGCTGTCATGTCAGCCGAAGGAAAAACGAGGACTGAGATACTGCCAGGTTGTCCAATTTAGATAGGAGCAGTCGAGATGCCGGGGTTGGTTTTGAACCATGGACCTTCCGGTTAGTAAGATCGCGCCTAAAATACTCAGTCGTCTTGAGCTTAAATGGATGGATGCTGGATAAGGTTGGCGAGATGAACCGGTGTGTTGGATGAAAAAAGTACTATATATATATATGTTTCGATGCCTAGCAGCCGACCCGTGTGACGGAAGCACGAGGGCCACCTTGTCCAAGCCTAAACAGGAGCAGATGAGACGCCACAACACGAACTCTCCGATCAGTAAGTTTGCACCTTAACTGAGCCGCCTCGACCTGTCCTGTTAAGAGATAAACAGTTCGATCCGACAACAAGACAGTTACTCATAGGCAATGGCTGCTTCTCCAAAGAGCGGAGCGATGGAAACGATACGAAATGAGGACGAGCGTTGAAGAACACCGAACCTGCGTCGCCCATGACACAGGTGGGTTTCTTTTATATTCAATCACTTTGTTTTTCCAGCTCACAAACCACACACTGAAATGTACTGGTTCTATCTACAACAAATTCATTCACTGAGGATAAGGAGAACAAGAGAGTGAGAAACAGGCCATGGGGGCGGTGGTCTAGTCGGTTCACTGACATCAAACGGTTGCTCAGTGGTGACTCAACGATATCTTTTGGGACCATCAACCACTCGTTTGCCTCGTCGCGTGAACGCAACTCAAGGAGACGGCAGTAACTAACGCGAGTCAGTTTACTTGTGAGGGCATGCTTCGTTGCTAAGTGGAGGCCTGACCACTGTCATTTTCATCCAATACAAGAGAAAGCTCTATGAGGTAAATGGCTTTCGCACAAACGAAGTACACGGCCTAACCAGTGTGCCCTGTTGGGTGCGCCAGGCCGAATTCTACACCGACACCACGTTACTGGCCGCAGTTAGGCGCTGCTACGGCCAAGTGGCCTATTATACACAATATTGGCCACAATCCGGGCGCTTGCCGGTCAGGCTCTGATTGGTCAAAAGTCAGGAGACAACAGCCAATCATGACCCCATATTCGCCGATTACCTGTTGGAAAGGTCACGCCCAGAGGGCGTCGGAATATTCACGGATTCACGGATTGATACACAGGATCGAGGCTTTCGCCCAAGTTTCCCGGGTCGGTTTTGTTCTCGTCGGTCAGTGGCTGTCGTTCGCCTGAAAGGCACAAGCGAAAAAGGGTGTAGCACTGCTCTTTATGTTCTCAGCGCGGGACAGTATGCTTGCCAGCGCGAGGATTCGCATAAATAAATGTCTAATAGTGCTTTAAACTGAGTTCTAGAAGGAGCGTGGACAACCTTCGGAGGAAGGTCACTCCACGCGGCTACTACCCGAAATGAGAAATAATTTTGTCTAATGAATGTATGTGCGCTGAGCTTGAAAATTTTCTTACTATGTCCCCGCCGTGTGTTTGCTGGGTCAACGGTAAAAACCTATTTGCCAAGCTTTGTTCAAACAGGGCAGAAGTAAGAATTAGGTCCCCTCGGAGGCGACGGTACTCCAGGGGAAAGAGATCAGGCATCGCGAGAAGGGTTTCGTAGTTCATGGATTTGAGGCTGGCAATCATTCTCGTAGAGGCCCGCTGGACACGGTCAATGAGGGTGACGTCTTTCGTGCGTCCTGAGTGGACAACTTGGTTGGCGTATTCCAGGGGCGGTCTGACGTAGGCCCCATAGAGTATTTGGAAGTCCATGCGAGTAATACGGGAGAAGGTACGTCGGATCATTCGTAAAATGCCGAATGCCCTTTGGGCCGATTTCTCATGGTGCAGTGAGAGGGACAAATTTGAGCAGACCCAGATGCCCAAATCCTTTTTGGGATCTATCCTCATGATGTCTCCTGGTCTTTTCTTACCACGCATGACAAAAGCATCGCTGAATCTCCTCCAAATGACATATGGACGCACTTTTCGTCATTCAGAGGAAGGTCCCGTCCAATGACCACTGCTTTGCAGCGTCTACATCCATTTGGAGGGCACTGGCATTGGAACTCCAGGATTTCAAGTCGTCCGAAAAAAGTAAACATGTATTTGCAAGAAAACCAGGAAGGTCGCTGGCGTAGATCAGAAACAGCGGTGGTCCCAGAACTGAGTTTTGAGGAACCCGAGTGGAGACCGGCGCTGGAGAAGCAAGGCGCTGGAAGCAAGGTGACCTAGAATAGCTCGCTTTAGAATGTGTTCCATCACCTTGAACGGCACGCTAGGGAGGCTTATAGGTCTGTAGCTGCCGGGCGGTAGTCAGTCACCAAATTTGTAGATTGGCGTGACAATCGCTTCCTTGCAAGCAGGGGGAAGCCGGCCTTCATGAAGCGACTGACAGAGGGTTGTCGCAGCATATTCTTTGTACACAACGCGCTGTAGATATGTTCATGGCCTGGTCTCGGGCGTTAACATGCATTGTTCATCTTTATTACTAATAATAACGATGATAATAATGTTTATTTCCCAACTTATGGGTGGCGTACCTTCAGGCATGATCATGCGTTTACAATGAGAATGGGGCATGTGACTATGGGATTTGCGGCTACAGGGGATTCCGCGAAATGGGACAACGTTATGAACAGTGCGGAGTATTCGCTGAAATAATGATAACAGGTTTCTTTCGCAACTTACAGGGAGCAATGGGCATGAGATCCGGCTAATTCAAAGACTCAGTCGGTTGACATGAACTAAAACCGGAAAACCACTGCTTGTCACCTGTGGCCTTGGGTGGTTGTGTAAATGGCCGGAGTCATAACGAGATAAAGTGAAGGTGGAGATGCGATAATCCGAGTTGGGAGAGCATGGCAAGTTTAGTCTCAAAAATATGATGCAATCTGAGAACAAGCAGACTCACTGGTTGCACTGTTGTAGGAAAGTTAAATGCTGGGGTTAGGTTGGATTGAGGACACAAATGTGATTGGATTCGAACGAGAAGAACAACAGGTTGGAATGAATGTCGTGGTGATGGTTGGGGTCAATGAATCCCAGAGGCAAGTGGGCTCGTTTGGGAGGAGGAATGCAACAGGTGCGGGTGTGCTATCAGGATGAATATGGCAGTGCCGTGCCATCACTGGCCTGAGGTGCTTCAGATTTTGGACAGCCTCGTGATGGACGTCGCATTTGAGGTCATTCGGCTGGGGAGTAGTGCCCATTGGGCAGCGGTATATATTTCAGCCTGGTCAGGGGGGACAAGGTGGATCGAGGCCGATGTGGGATTGTAGGGACATCTGTGGACGATCCCCTTTCCCAGATATGCATAACTAGCTTTTAGATAATACAGTGTTACCAGAATGCTGTGGGCGCCTTTCCTGTTATAACTATGACGTTCTATAGGTGGTGACCACCAACCATGAAGCGGTCACCACGATGACGGTAGCCGTTGTCACTCACCTCGACTACCTATTATAGCTGCTGGATCCGTGTCTATGTGCGACGATCATTAAGGTTCCCCACATATGCACGGCAGCCCAATTCAATGAGCAACGACGGCCCCTTGTACTCGTATCTCCATTAGTTGTCACTCACTCGAACGCCTGTTGTGACTGCTAGGCCCGCGTTTATGTGCAACGTCGATAATGAGACTGCACCTATGCACAATAACATAATCCGATGGTCAATGACGATCTTGTATACCGTTAACTATACGCGACCTCGCTTGTCTTCGCTAGCTACAATAAACATCAGTGCAATATATATGCCGACCGCTGAAAATAAGGAATCAGCTATGCGTGATAGCCACATCATGTGAAGGAGAAAGAAGGGAGGCGTCAGCAGTAGCCTGTTTTCGCTTACCCGCCCTGCTTGCTGCATACAGCGGGGCGGGTAAGCGAAAACAGGCTACTGCTGACGCCTCCCTTCTTTCTCCTTCACATGATGTGGCTATCACGCATAGCTGATTCCTTATTTTCAGCGGTCGGCATATATATTGCACTGATGTTTATTGTAGCTAGCGAAGACAAGCGAGGTCGCGTATAGTTAACGGTATACAAGATCGTCATTGACCATCGGATTATGTTATTGTGCATAGGTGCAGTCTCATTATCGACGTTGCACATAAACGCGGGCCTAGCAGTCACAACAGGCGTTCGAGTGAGTGACAACTAATGGAGATACGAGTACAAGGGGCCGTCGTTGCTCATTGAATTGGGCTGCCGTGCATATGTGGGGAACCTTAATGATCGTCGCACATAGACACGGATCCAGCAGCTATAATAGGTAGTCGAGGTGAGTGACAACGGCTACCGTCATCGTGGTGACCGCTTCATGGTTGGTGGTCACCACCTATAGAACGTCATAGTTATAACAGGAAAGGCGCCCACAGCATTCTGGTAACACTGTATTATCTAAAAGCTAGTTATGCATATCTGGGAAAGGGGATCGTCCACAGATGTCCCTACAATCCCACATCGGCCTCGATCCACCTTGTCCCCCCTGACCAGGCTGAAATATATACCGCTGCCCAATTAACTACACACCCCAGCCGAATGACCTCAAATGCGACGTCCATCACGAGGCTGTCCAAAATCTGAAGCACCTCAGGCCAGTGATGGCACGGCACTGCCATATTCATCCTGATAGCACACCCGCACCTGTTGCATTCCTCCTCCCAAACGAGCCCACTTGCCTCTGGGATTCATTGACCCCAACCATCACCACGACATTCATTCCAACCTGTTGTTCTTCTCGTTCGAATCCAATCACATTTGTGTCCTCAATCCAACCTAACCCCAGCGCGATATCGCCTGCCTTGACTACTTACTGAAACTCCTGGGCCAGTGCCCATATGCCGCGCAGTTTAGTATGCCTCGGCTACGCGAAGTTTCCTGATTTAACGGTGAACGATGACCCGTCATACCCATGAATGTGCGCGCTCTCGCTTATATCTGCTGCTTATATCATCATGGAGAGCATGAAATCAGTGTTAAGCACCGATCTTCACTGTCGTACCTGCCTGATACCTACAGTA
>NW_008751892.1:799880-804258 GCF_000715545.1 Opisthorchis viverrini | reverse complement strand
GACGTGTTCTACAACGTACACACAACTTACTATGTGCGACGAATTCCACGGTTTCTGCTTCGTCTGCAGGGATGTCTGCTGCAACGGCAGAAGTTTTTTCACACAAAAGTAGCAAATTGCTCCCCTTTTTGGAGTTTATACGGACGAAAACAACGAAATATTTCGTCTGGTACTCTTTCAAAGCGACTGAAAATGCATTGAACGAGAAAAACTTTGACGAGCTAAATTCTCTACAAGACCATCTCCCGCATTCACGTTCTCAGCGATAGCAGCCATTTAAAATATGAATATCGCGGGCCTTGAATATCGTGGGGGTTGAGTAGACCTAAACAACTTTCAACAAAACTGCGGCCGTTTGGGAAGATCTCATACGCCCGAAAAATTACCATCAAATGTTATAACTTTATGTTAAAGTTTACCTATTTCGAACCACGGTTTCAGAGAAATTTTGGGTGTGCTTCTAGCCACCAGCCACGTGAGCGCCGTGGTTCGAAGGAGCAAAACTTTAACATAAAGTTTTAAAATTTAACGGTAATTTTTCGGGCTTATGAGATCTTCCCAAATGGCCGCAGTTTTGTTGATTGTTGTTTGAACCTACTCAATCCCCACGGTATTCAACGCCCGCGATATTCATATTTTAATGGATGGTATAAATTAGCAAGTGAGTGCGGAGGATGATTTTGCGGAGAATTTAGCTCGTTAAAGTTTTTTCCCCATTCATTGGACTTCAAGTCGCTTTGAAAGAGTACCAAGAGAACAGTTCGTTGTCTTCGTCCTCATGAACGTTTGAAAGACCAGCAATTTGCTAGTTTTGTATGGAAAAGCCATCTACCGTTGCAGCTAAGGCTTACTAGGCTAGGCACTGGCCCAGGAGTTTCAGTAAGTAGTCAAGGTAGGCGATATCGCGCAGTTTTGAGCACTAGGTTAATCGGTCGCCATTAGATTAGGTATGTATGCACAAGGACAGAGACTCAACAGGTACGATCAGTTGCCAAGTTAGATTACCTCAGGTACAGTTGTGAGTATAACAGGCTGTCAGATGTGGCTATCATCATCATCATAATCGACAGCATGACATCAGTGTTCAACACCGATGCTGCACTGCCGTACAACCATGACTTATTTGAAATCCTTATTGTAAAGAAAAGAGTAAGGGTGGACGGAGGAGGGACTTAGTGCTAGCTTAACACAATCATTCCGAGGTGCCTACACCTCCAGACATTCACTCAGGCAATCTGGACAGAAACTGACAACAAGAACGCCACTGACATCGCTTGGCAGCCATATCTTGTAGTGTCTCCAACCAGGCACAGTGAAGATCACGTGGTCCCCATCCTGGAAGGTGAGTAGCACCGACAGCACCCAAGCGTTTCGTGATCTCCTTCATACTCTCCTGCCAAGTCAAGGGTTGGCCACCTCTCTGTTTACACCACTCTGAGTTGGGCATGGAAAACAGCACTCTCTTCGGCAAACGATGGTTCGGCATACGTAACACATGTCCCAACCAACGCAGCTTCTGGTGCTGGACACATTCTTCAATGGAAGTACCCGTTACACAACCGAAAACACGCTTTCTAACTGCCTCGTTACGGATTCGCCGACACCAACCCACACGAGCTATGGTTCTCAGACAACGATTGTCGAACACCTGAAGACGTCTCAGGTCCGCTGCTCGAATAGGCCAAGTCTCACAGCCATACAACAAAACAGCCCGTACTGTAGCTTGATACACACGTCCCTTCAGATTCAGGGATAAACCATTCAGACGCCATAGGTGTCTCAAGTTAGCAAACGCAGCCCGAGCCTTGCAGATTCGTGCATTCACCTCACCTGTCACACATGCGTGATAGCCACATCATGTGAAGGAGAAAGAAGGGAGGCGTCAGCAGTAGCCTGTTTTCGCTTACCCGCCCCGCTGTATGCAGCAAGCAGGGCGGGTAAGCGAAAACAGGCTACTGCTGACGCCTCCCTTCTTTCTCCTTCACATGATGTGGCTATCACGCATAGCTGATTCCTTATTTTCAGCGGTCGGCATATATATTGCACTGATGTTTATTGTAGCTAGCGAAGACAAGCGAGGTCGCGTATAGTTAACGGTATACAAGATCGTCATTGACCATCGGATTATGTTATTGTGCATAGGTGCAGTCTCATTATCGACGTTGCACATAAACGCGGGCCTAGCAGTCACAACAGGCGTTCGAGTGAGTGACAACTAATGGAGATACGAGTACAAGGGGCCGTCGTTGCTCATTGAATTGGGCTGCCGTGCATATGTGGGGAACCTTAATGATCGTCGCACATAGACACGGATCCAGCAGCTATAATAGGTAGTCGAGGTGAGTGACAACGGCTACCGTCATCGTGGTGACCGCTTCATGGTTGGTGGTCACCACCTATAGAACGTCATAGTTATAACAGGAAAGGCGCCCACAGCATTCTGGTAACACTGTATTATCTAAAAGCTAGTTATGCATATCTGGGAAAGGGGATCGTCCACATGAATCCATCGCAATGCCACTGGAAATTTTTGCTTTTATCTAACTTTATTGCACTTGATGGAACATGATACCCATGATAAAAATATGTTGTGAGCAGATTTACCAGACAAAACTATCCCATTTGTTAAATCTGGGGTTTCTAAAGCAAACAAACTCCTGCGACTGATCCTGTAGGGTGGCATTTTCATTAAATGCTCTTAAGGTTTTCCTTTTTTTCTTCAGGAACACCGATGAGCCCCAAAATATGCTGAAGTGCGATTTCGTGTTCTATGTCGCGTAAACCGGCAAAACATGCAAATCGGCCATGGTCAATGACCTTGACCTTTCGCTCACTTAAACAAAATGCTTCGTGCAACTTGTCACGTGAAGTTGCAAATTGGTTAGACTAAATTCCCATTAAAATAGCAAATTCGAAACCCCTATAGTTTCGGCGAACGCTACTTCGGTGTGCCAATAGCCTGCGGCGATGACGCGCTTCTGCTCTCTCTTCTGATTTCGCTCGCGCCTATATCGGTCATTCGCGAGCCTGGTGTTCTATCTCAGATATCATAACATTTCAGACCGTCTTCGGGATCTCCATGTGAGAATTGTCCAGAAGGAGACCCCTGGGCTGCCATGATTTGATTATTTTTTATTCGCTGACCTGGACCAAATGATGAATTGTTTTAAACAGAACAATTCTTGGTGAGTCTGTTCCACCTGTGTTCTTTATTATTGTATAATCAAGATGGCGTTAGTGGTTTTTCTTTGCCACACACCCCTGGTAAAGTAGCCTTTTGGATAACCAGACCACTACAATTTGTACCGCGATGAAAGCTGAGAAAAGTAAAACTAATACACCGGTTGATTTATCGCGGGTTACTGAACGTTACCGAAACCCAGCTGGCGACCTTTAAAATTAACGACTGGTCGCCCCTACCAAACCCGCTCTAGGTTTCAGAGGGAGACGCTGCGAGCCCCCAAATGTAATCCATACGTATCAGCCACATCCCCGATCCATACAGTAGAATCGCGGAATTTCGCAGTCTTTTCTTCACAAACTGATCTCGCCCTAAGTATCGGGGTTAACGAAGGTTATTTTGGCCTTTCCGGTCCACCGCGCCCAAAAGGCACACCCAACATTTCTCTCAAAAATTCGTTCGAGAGAGGAAAACTTAAACACAAAGTTTCGGCATTTGATGGCAATTATTCGGACGCCTATGATCTCCCCACACGCCCGCAGTTATATTAGAAGTTGTTTTAACGAACTCGTGATGGCGAAATTCGTATTTTAATGGCTGTCTGTGGCTTTGCTCATCGTCTCTATGAAGCCGACGTGAAATTTTGTAGAAAAACTGTTTTCCGCCTGATTTATTAAGTAGTAGATTTGGAGGTAATTCCAAAACGACGTAGACAGTAACCATGCCCATTACCTCCGCGCAAACTCTAATAGGAACATCCGTTCGCGGCCTGGATAGCCGCTGGCTATTCGCACAATGAGATTGATTTCTCGAAATCTACGGCATTTCCAGACTTGCCACTTCATAGTATATAATGTCTATGTCTAATGTATATGCTCCTGTATTATTGCAAATCCTTTACTATGGCGATTTGTTTAAGTGAACTGAATCTCCAAGTGAATAAACGCCGCCGACTTTGAATACGTTACTTGATGATAAAAAATCGCGAATTGTGGAAAAGGTTGACTGACATACAATGAACGTAACTTTCAGGTATTTTCCACCGGAACAGATTTTCTCAACATTCTAAAATCTAAATGGCCTTTGGAGATGCAACATATGCGTAGGCGCATTCGTGAAACAAATTTTGGTCGATGATTCTTTGTTGCCAGTAAAAATTCCGTAGTCCACGCTAATTATTTGCTAAACATCGTGCAT
>NW_008751892.1:788014-797030 GCF_000715545.1 Opisthorchis viverrini | reverse complement strand
TGCACCCGATCTTTAAGGCGCCCGTTCGCATTCTCCAGTCGGTCGTTGGTCACATTACCGAAATTAACCATTCCGGACTGTGCGCGTATGGCCTGTTTTCGGGTGATGTACAATCAGCGAGCCGAGGATAGGAAAAATCGGGGATCGGTTCGGCACAAAAGCTGTAGATCGTGTCGGAATCTGTGTGCTTGTAATATGATGAACATAAAACCTACCGTTCAGCATTGTCCAGGCGAGCCATGCGGTGAAATATGTGCCAGCTGTTTACAGAATGTGTCTATGACCAAAAATACATGGATACTAAATGATACATACGTGCTTCCTGATGGCTTTGCGGACATGAAAGTAGCAAAGCATAATGTCACAGCCGAACATGACTCTTGCCGGACGCATTTGCGCCGCCAACTTGTCCATTACAGAGGTCCTGACCTGATGCGCTTCGCCCATCATTTCTCTGAATAAGTCGAACAGTTTACGCGTGGAAGCAAACTGCTCGCTCTCTAGGAACACATACATAACCGGACGCCCGGTTCCCACGCCGTCCGTTGTCAAGAGTGTGTATAGTTTATATCTAAGTGCCAAATATTATATGCTTTAAAAAACTTACCCAAGGCGCTTTGTTGCATGTGTTCCGTCTACATTTACTACATCTGGGAAGCGTCGGAATAACGCTATCTGCTGCCCTCGGGAGAAACATATGTGGCTATAGTGACCTTCCTCTGCCTAACACACAGGGACGCGTCCGGCCTCCCGAAGTTTTGCCAGGACCGAAGGCATATCATCTGTCATATTAAAACCCAACCATTCGGCACCTACTCAACACAGCCGGTCGACACTTCCGGCGGTAGTTTTGTATATCCTTAGTTGTAAGAATCTTTCCGAATTCATCCGCACCAAACTGCCGCACCTCAGATGACGGCGTTCCATATCTCAGCAGGGCTTGGCATGTGCCCAACTCGTCTTCGGTTAGGCGTCGATTGACTGGAAGCCGATCGCACAGAAACTTTGGCAGTTTGTGGTTGTGTTCCAGAAAATAAGGAGTCACTGCCAGTTAGTTCCTTTGCCTCCGTAGACAAAACCGCACTGGACAGCTGGTGCTTCGCTAATTTTTATTAGAAAATACGCACGGCTTACTAGCTTCTTCGGATTCCACGGCTGTCCGTTGGTCTTGGAGGGCGCCTCCTGCATTTGTGGTACACCCATTCGTAACGCAAAATAGTGTTGGTGCTTCGATTACTGGATGAACGCGCAGATATCACAAAGTTATTCTTCATGTATTCATTTAAGGTCTTCTCAAATGCCGTGAAGGATGGAAACGATACACCCACAAATTTCTCAAAGAAAGCCACTACCGAAGCCATAGCAGACGAAGTTCAAAGCCGAATGTGCGCCAAAAATTTTCAAAAGAGATCGATTAAAACAAATCGCAGAAAAATGGCGGCAGATGAGTGTGGTTTTCAGTCCACGCATATATGCAAAGAAGTGTAACATTTTGACGTTAAAGTTTTTATTTCGCCCGCAGGGGTTTTACAGAAAAATGCATTGTGCGTCTAGCCGCTGGCGCCTGGATGTGGAAAATTCTTCTACGATTGCGGCGAGCCTTACGCTGAGGCCAAGGAACTCGTCAGAGCTAGTAAGCTTTTTCGTTTGGTCAGCATACGTTATATTTGGCCTAAGGCAGTGTTTGGTCTTCACCGATATACGTAGCCACCGTCATCACGACGCCTTACTTCGGTTTGTGGACATCTTTGGTGCACCGTTTATGGTCGTCATTGCACTTAGGGTATTCTTGGGTCCATCGTGGGTTCACAGTAGCTCATTGTTTTCATTTAACCGGAGGAATAGGACAGCCATATCTATATTGAGGACTCAAAATAAGAAGAGGTGTCCAAAAGGTTTGCTAGGAAGCGCTCGCATGTGACTTAGAATGCCGCCCAAAATAAGTGACAGTCAAAACTTTTACAATTTCTAACTACTTTAATGAGGCGAAACTGTCCGATTTCAAAGACGGCAATCGGTATTCACGTACAGATAATAGGTATGTGGTAGATGCAAAGTGCTCTGTGTACATATGAGCATGAGGGACGTGCATTGGCTAGATTGTGCGCAACTAATTTAGCTTGGAACTAGAGGAAACATGAAGTCAAAGATATCTGGTGTCGTTCTTGGTGTTGCGTCTCCGTACAATAAGCTGACCTCAGAATAGAGCGGTCAAGGCCGAAAGAAAAGCGCGGAGCTCTGCAAAACCAGTTGCCTCTGAATCAGCGTAGCACATGTATTTGATGAGTCTCGTAGCATCTTTCCTCCTTCTATTAGTGGATTCTTCGATGCATAGGAGGATCGCTCGGGATATATGCCACAACTAGGGCAAGCTCAGACAGAAAACAAGCATCCGTCAAAAGTTGCTTTCATTTTGGTCTTTGCTTCCTTCATTTCAGAAGACTGATTATGAGGTTCACCATGCTGGATGAGTGTATTTTGGGGAGGGTGCATGCGCATGAAGTCAGGGTTGTTAGCCGTAGTATTTTGCATCGTCGTAGATAGGAGGTGCTTTAGGGGTGTACACGTTACGGAGAGATATGAGGAGCTCCAAAAGCTTCCGTACAATAAGCCGTGTCCGCCGAAGGTGCGCCCTTCTTTCCTACATGATTTCGTGATCGGTCAGATAGTCAGACAAGCGCTTAAGTATCTTCCAAACACGGTTTCCAAATATCTGGCAAAAATCTCGTAGATATGGAGTATACGGATATCATTCTCAACATGAAAGAGGAGCAAAAGGCGCAGGTGTTTCTGTATGAAATGTTGCATCTTCATATATATTTAACATTACCTCCAATCTTGAATGACTGCCTTCCCGGTTAACAATTCAAATGGACCGCCTCTTTTTGGACTAGTGGAATTGAACTCTATTTCAGCTCTACAAGATATCTATATTTTCCGTTTTACTTACCGCGCAAATCGTTTTTACCGAGTCGACTGTACTATTTTTGTACCAAAACCTTGGGCAGCTATATATTGTGTTAATCCATGAGTTTGGGGCGCGGTTTCGGTCATGCGTTGACCGTTGATCCATATCGGCCTTGCTTGCTTTTTGGAGTACCTCACCGCTCGTCGAAAACCGTTGAGGTTTATAATTTTGTATTCCGTGCAACTACTTTCGTTTTTATAGTACAGCACATTTGCGTAGCCATTCGTTCGGAGTTTTGCCGGTTAGGTTGCTAACCTTGGTGCTCGTTGCTCAAGAATTCGAAATGGTCGTTACATGAACTTACCAGTCATCCTTTGATGTGCACTTCGACCAACAAATTTTCACTTTACCATAATAATGTTCATTCCAACAAGTGGGTGGCATACCGTCATAGCATAGGATTATAATTATAATAAAGCGTGAGTACGTTTGTGGTTGCACGCAATGGATCAAATGGGTGATAGGTTACCGTCAAGAAAAGGAAGGACACAGCTGCGGTGTGCTATCAAACTGGGTATAGCGGTGCCATGTGATCATTTCGCTGAAATACTTCGGTTTCTAGACAATCCCGTAACGGACGTCATTTATGGGGTGATTGGGACGGGATGTGCAATTCTGTGAGGAGGGGATATTTTCGGTTGGCCAAGGAAACCCTCAGAGGTAGATCGAAGCTTACATAAGATCAAACTATTTTTCGGATTCTGTTGGATAGGTTGTGTGGTGCAGCGCGTTATATTCATTCGAACTTTTCGTAGTTTTCATTGTGGTGTGACAAATGAGATCAATGCACAAACCTGCGATGCTCGGGTCGTGTTTTTCAATTTAAAACACCTATGGCGTCATGGCGGTATATCCGTGAATACCAAGTAATGTGTGTATCGGGCTGCAGTACGGGCTGTAAGGCCTGGCCTGTGTGAGAAGCGGAACCGGGGCGTTTTCAGGTGTTTGACAACGGCTGTGTCATAGCTCGTGTGGGTCGGTGTCGGCAAATCCGTGGGGCAACAGTTTGATAGAGATTTTTTGTCTGTGCACCGGGGATTTCAACTGCGGAATGTGCACTCGCAGTCTAGAGCTACATCACCATCATTATGTGAGACAGTTGTACTTCTTCAGGTTTGGCCATATTACTGTGTTACTATATATATATTACATTATATTAGTACTATTACTATTATTACTATACTATGCAAAAGTTGGACATGAACGGTGGGCTGGATGAAGCCCAGAAATGTTTCCCTTGTTGGTCAGATTGCTACTGTGGTGGGTGTGCGATGGTTACGAGCTTCTATGAGGAAGACTAAGCTGTCGATTTTATCAAGCTACGCTTTATTGGTATCAGAATGCAGAAATCGGGTGAAGCTGAAATTTAGTGCTTCAAGTGAATGAATTTCACACCAAGTACCCGCCCACTCACTAGATTTTTCTGACGCTGCATCCATGGGTGCGTTCGACCATGCGTGTGGCCCCTGGACTCTAGGACTCAAGTCTACAGTTGATTAATGTATTATGTATGGCTGAGGTAGTATAGTCAGTCACGATCATGTGCACGGCCCGGCAGTTACTATTAGTAGCCACGGCAGGTGAATTCGAGTATAGCCATGAGTATGACGGACCATCGTTGGCCATTGGACCAGGCTACTGGGCAAAGCTGGAGCCTCATACTCAGCGTTGCGTACACATACAGACGTAGCAACTACGATAAGTGGCCGGAGTAGGCCATATCGACTACAGTTTCGAGCGTGACGGGCAGTCACTACCCGTTAGATTAGGACATCACGCATAGTTAAGGCCGAAATTATACCGGCCCGCATAGATGCTGGCCTGGTGATTACTATAGGTTGCAACGATAAGCGGGATCATTAATAGTTAAGGGTATGAAAGACCGTCATTAGCCACTGCATTTAAGTTACTGTGCATGAGAATATTCTCATAATCAGCGTCGCACATAGATGCTGGCCTAGTAGTTACAATAAGTATTCAGAATGAATGACAACGCGTATAGTTAGGGGTATAAGGAGCCGCCGTTGGTTATTGAATTAGGCTGCCGTGCACAGGTGAGGCCCCATGATCAGCGTAGCGCATAGCCACAGACCCAGAAGTCACGATAAGTAGTTGAGGTAAGGGAGAAAGTCTACCGTTATCATAGCAGGCACTTTGTGGCGGCATCCCCTACAGAGCTCCATAATAAATATAGGGATGATACCTGCAACTACCTCGTGACGTTGTAATATCCACAGGCTGGTTATGCATATTTGGGAAAGGGGATCGTCCACAGAGATGGCCCTCGCATCGCCACTGCACAGTTCATGATGTTACCCAACAAAGTCGCACTTAGTGGAAGTTGAGTTCCACGTGGAACTGTGTTGTACCAGGTTCGCCGAGCAAAGTCACTTCATTTGTTAAATCTGAGGAGTGCAAATCAAACAAACGTCAATGGCTAATCTTCCGGGACAACTTTTGCATTAGATACTCTTCAGATGTCGGTCCATGACGTTGACATCTGAAGTATTCTACATTTATTCTGTCCCTATTGGAGCCCATTAGCTGCGTAATGCTCTCAGTTGTCGGCCCGACTGTTTACTGGTCCATTTTTCCACACTTCGCCTTAAGGTCGCATACCGTCAACGTGTTGGACACTGCCATCCAGCACATGGTTAGGTGAAGCGAGCTCTCCCAGTCAGATGGTCCTCTGACATGCGGGGCACATGCACACACCAGCGTCAACTATTAGAAGTGAGTAATCTATTTATTGCGGAAGCATTCATACTTTATAAAACCAGCTGGCTTGCGTCAAGGATGGTAATTTGATGTTTTCATCAGAAGCGGTCTAAGTTTCGGAGACATCAGTGGTCAAACACTGATGGCTTTCATGCGTCCTCAATATGCACAGACCATGACTTTGATCCAAAAGGCACTGGGGATTGCACTGCCACAAGCACGACTGGGACATTTTCGAGTACTGAGAATAGCGCGAGAAAGCGGAAATGTCATGAAGAGTGGGCAATAACCGATTTACACTTACTCATGCCTAAGCCGTCATGGGAAAGCAAAGAAAGTTACGGAGGTACATTTTACTTCTGGGGGAGCGCATCAACCTTAGAAAGGATCAGTTCGTTAAGGCTTGGTGGTACTGGGCAACAACAGAAAGACAGGGAGCACAAAAAGCATCCTGCTTGGCGCATGATAATATACATTCAAACTGCAAAAATGGGGAGGAAGAGCAACAAATCTGATGCGGTAGCAGAATTGCCACGGTCTGGCCGGTCTACCTTAACTAAGGTCCAAAGACAGCGATGGAGTCTATTTGGCCTCGGACTGTTGAGCTTCTGGTCACGGTCACAAAAGACGTAAGTAGGGACCATGACGCACAGGAATCAGCAATACGGATAGATGGTAGCAGGAATCTAATGGTCATGGTGTACACTAGAAAAGTAGAGATTCATTGTTGTCACTGCTGGAGTGGGATATGGTACAAAGGTTCATTAGGGAAGGGAGTTAATGTTGACGCAAAGGAGGGAACGCGGACTGCGCAGAGATCGACCGACTTCATGAAGAGCACGGCTTAACGTTGAATTAAAGTTTCAGTGGTTTAAAATGAGTGGGTCCCGGTGGTGGCTGGAACCAGGTAGACAGTTTGTTCGCAGTTTCAGGTAAGGGCAGCAGCTGGCGGGAGGACCTTGTCAAAATTATGATGTGAACACTTTCGGGTCTGCTAACAAACTTAATAAGGCAGTCCCGTACCATCATTGCACTGACACACCTCGGTTTCTTGACAACATCGTGACGGAAGTCGTGTTTGAGATGATTCGGCTAGGATGTGCAATTCTGTTAACAGCAGGATTTTTTATGTTGGCCCACGGAATCCGCAGATGAAGAACGAAGCCAGTGTAAAGTCGCGGGTATAATTACATTTTGATTAGGATAAACCATGGACCAGAGTGAGTTGATAAAAGCCAAACAGGGTCTCCGAATCAGGTGTGGCCAAAGATCGAAGCTTGAGAAGGGGGAACGTATTGGGATCAGGGAGGCCTGATGAGTTTTAGGGAGCACCTAAAAGATTAAGTCAAAAATGGAGAAAAATGAATGTTCACCACATCTAAGGTGGTGAAATCAAGTGATTAAGTGAGTCAAAATGGGAGTAGGTGTGCAGTTAGTAGCCTAGAGATCACTAAAAGTCCCTGCCTGCCAATACAAGCCATTATAGTAACAGAGATATTATAAGTTGTAATGCGGTAAGGAGAAGAAGACACAAAAACTGACGAAAGTAGAACTTCCGCCATTATTGCTCAAGTTTTCTGAGAGTTAAAAGTGCGCGATGCTCGTTGCCTCCGTTCAATTTTTGACTTGCAGCTGCCGGGAAATTGCAAACGCGCATTTGAAACTGTATGCGCACCACACCGTAAGATTTGAATGTTCGATCCAAAGACTTGTCCGGCACGGCGAGTATTTATTGCGTTCGTATGACTGCAACAGCCAAGAATATGGGAATGGCGCTAATGCAATTCAACAACAAGCAGGCTCTGAGGCTCGTCTGATCACGACCATTCTAGATAAAGTACAGCAATTAAAGAGGGTAAACACAGTGCTGTGAACAATTAGTTTTTAATTCAACCTACCGATGATATTAGACGGTTAATGCCTAGGCTGATATCTGCATCCGACTGTTCTATGGATCCAGGGGATTTGCATGCGTGTAGCTGTTTTTTAATTCAGGGGCCTTGTTTTCTTAAGGTAGGCTATGCAACCACCTATGCATTACCCATACCAGCTTCGTTTTCACAGCGGTGGCCTGTCAAACACATCCTGTCAGAATGAGTTGTGGTTCGCTTACGGTTCCCAAATACTCAGATGTCACACATGAAATAACCAGGCAGGCAGCCGGATCGTTGGTTTGGCAAACTGAAGACTTCTGGAGACAAAGACATAGCAAGAAGTGTTTGGGAGTGGGTGCCGTTAAGCTACCAGTGTAATGGTGATACTACTGACGGGGAGTCACGCGAGTAGTGGGTGCTGTTCGGAGAATTTTGCTTCGCGCCCATTGAAAAAAGCAGATCTGTTACGGAATTCGTAGAGCCACTTTGTAACATTTGCTTGGGTTTGACCGACGAATGAGTGGAGTCAATGAATCTTCAGGAAAGTTCAAGAAGACTCGTTCGGGAGAAGATCGGTGTCCAGTTTTTGTAACTAAGATGCAGATGAGAGTTTTGCTTCCCTGTTCAATGGTCTGTAACCGGTCAGTTGGCATTTCCGATTAGATAACTCCACAGCGAAGGCCTTGTTTCTTTCATTTGGTGCCGTGACCAGGATACCAGTTTTTGTAAGATGCAGATGAGAGTTTTGCTTCCCTGTTCAATGGTCTGTAACCGGTCAGTTGGCATTTCCGATTAGATAACTCCACCCACAGCGCCTTGTTTCTTTCATTTGGTGCCGTGACCAGGATAAGGATGAAGATCCCGTGGCCGCAACCCTTTGAGGATGGGGATGTTCGGACCTTCCTGGAGGACTGTGAGGAAGTTGCGGAGGCTGCAGGGCTGGAGACCGACCGGGGTAAGTTGGCAGCGCTGAAGACCCTCCTCAGGGCCGGGCGAAGGCAGCCCTGGATGCGGCCAGAAGAGGCCCTCGGAAGATGGACTGGGCCGCCGCGAAGGAAGTCCTTGCAACGGAGTTCGACACGCCGGCCGACCACCAGGAGGCTATGAGGCGGTTCAAGACGGCCAGGATGGCACCCGGATCGGACCCGACCGTGTTCTTCGCCGGCCTGCAGCAGTTGTTGGATTGCGCTTTGCCGACGCTGGACGGAGTGTCGCGACACCAGTTGCTGTCGGATCAGTCCGTCGAAGGTGTGCAGCCCGCGCTCGGCGCCCAGTTGCGGTTGGCACGAGCAACTGGTCAGTTGAGTGTGGAGGAGCTGGTGCGTCTGGCTCGGGAGCTGCCGCAGGAACCACTGGCCACGTTGCAGTCGCAGGAGAACAGGGATGCTGCATCAGTGGAGGAACTGCAGACCAGGGTGGACCAACTCACCGAACAGCTGGCAGCCGTGAAGACGGA
>NW_008751892.1:786402-787125 GCF_000715545.1 Opisthorchis viverrini | reverse complement strand
AGACGATATCGTTGTGTACAGCAATTCGGAACCAGAGCAAGTAGTTCACTTGAAGGCGGTGTTGGAGCGGATTCGGGAAGCTGGACTGCGGATAAATGAAGCCAAGACGCAGCTCGCTCGGAGTTCGGTGACACTGCTGTGGCATAAAGTGGGGGAGGGAGAAGTAAGCCCTCTGCCCGAAAAAATAGCAAAGATCAAGGATTGTGCTGTTCCCAATTCAAAGCGGTCTCTACGGCAGTTTCTTGGACGAGCAGCATACTACAGCCGGTTCGTTAAGGATTTCAACAAGATCGCTGCGCCACTGTACGATTTACTCGGTCAAAATCGGAAATTCGAATGGACCGGAGAAGCACATGAAGCTTTTGAGCGTGTCAAAGCGCGGATGTCGGATCAGCAACTGACCCTCAAACTTCCCAGGGTCGGTGAGATGTTCATTGTTGCAACGGACGCCAGTGATCGCGGTATCGGCGCAGTCCTAAAGCAGAGGAATGGAGTTATCGAATATGTCGGTCGCATCCTGATTAACGCCGAATAGAAGTACTCCACCATTGAGAAGGAAGCAGGATCCGTGCTACAAAAGGTTGCAGCCGCCTTGTTGGATGGAAGGAACATTGATAACGGAGAGGGAGACAAGGAATTAGAAGCGTTCCAAAGTCACTTTGATCGGCTGAGGCTGAATGAAGCTGGCATAATTTCCTGGAACGCCACTGATTCAGATGTTGT
>NW_008751892.1:783739-785063 GCF_000715545.1 Opisthorchis viverrini | reverse complement strand
TAGTCACCGACGGCGGTGGGAACGTCGATACCATTCAAGATGGTCGGCGATCGAAAGTAGTGAATGGGACGCAGCTTCGCAAATGGCATGATACACCCGAAGAGCGGCCGAGTAGACCCGCTGCCGAAGCCGACCTGACGGAGGTAAATGAAAATCGATGGCATGCGAACAAGCTTTAAGGGGTGGAGGTGTGTAATGGTGAGACTACTGACGGGGAGTAGTATGTGCTGTTCGGAGAATTTCGCTTTGCGCCTATTGAAAGAAGCAGATCTGTTACGGAATTCGTAGAGCCACTTTGTAACATTTGCTTGGATTGGACCGACGAATGAGTGGAGTCAATGAATCTTCAGGAAAGTTCAAGAAGACTCGTTCGGGAGAAGATCGGTGTCCAGTTTTTGTAACTAAGATGCAGATTAGAGTTTTGCTTCCCTGTTCGATGGTCTGTAACCGGTCAGTTGGCATTTCCGATTAGATAACTCCACAGCAAATGCCTTCTTCCTTTATGTATGGTTTGGTAAGTGCCCGGAGTCACAACGAGCAAAAATGGATATGGAAATGGAATAATTCGAATTAAAGGCACATGGCGAGTTTTGTCTCAAAAATGTGGTTTATTCTGAAACTAAGCAGGTTCATTAGTTCCAATGCGGTGGGGAAGCCAGTTGCAGGGGAGAGGTTCGATTGCGACATGGCGCTAAAACATAGGGCGAACCGAATACTGTATACGGATTTGGACTTGTGGAAGGTGTAGACGACAAAATTGATAAGTCGGGCAACGAGCACCGGAGTATGGATCCGAATTCAAAACGAAAGTGATCTCGGCGAAAATGTGCTGTGTACTGCATGACAGAACATCAGTAAATCGGTTAATGTACAACAAACCTTGACAGCTACCGACCGACAGTTAGACCCACGACAAACACGGAGACGAGTATCAAGCGTGAGAAACCAGTTCAAAAAGTGCCAAAAATGTGAATTTAGACAAGTGATAATACGAAGCCGGCAAAGACAGCATCCCAGGCAACCTTAGATTGTTCAGTTGTTCTAACTAACATATCCTTGCCTCATCAACCCGGCAAAACTCTCTCACCGTTGCCAGTAGGTTCTGAAGTCCTAAATGACCTAGAAAATCCCAAAACACGTGTGCGCCAAATGGAGAACGAAATGTCCTCCCTCTGAACAATACAATCGACTGCACGCCTTCTGAATCCTGACGCAATATGCAATCCTCCCTCTGATACAATCGACTGCACGCCTTCTGAATCCTGACGCAATATGCAATCAAACAAACTTAGAAAAAGCGTCACTTCTTATTGACTGACACGCT